>NW_006766895.1:91771-111957 GCF_000275845.1 Dichomitus squalens LYAD-421 SS1
GGCACGATCTGCTCTGCCCGCCCCCTCCTCATCCTCCTCCGACTCAGACGTTACTGAGCCCATCTCTTTTCACCCTCAGCAGCGTTTCTCCGGCATGACCCTCCCCGTTGCTGAGCTCTGGCCAACATTATCCTCTGTCTCTTCGACGACCACAAGGACGACTCTAAGCGGATTTCCGCCCGTGCCTTTGGTAAGCAGATCAAGGATCTGCCCAACCTCCTGGGCAGGCCTTCGATCTGTGGACATACTCGCAACATCTCTATCGCCTCTGTGCAGGGCCATCGCCTTTCTTCCATTCCTCACTCCTGCCATCTATCTGTTCGGAACTCTGTCGTCGCTGGCGAGGGTATGTCGTACCTTCCGCAACCTCTCACGGGCTCGATCTTGGGTCCTGCGTTCGAGCACAAGTATCAGAGTCCTATCACGCTACCGCCTGTTCTCGACAGCGAGACCGAGCAAGTGAGCGCTATGGACTTCCTTCATGACCATCACGACCAGCACGATAACCATGCTGAAGCGGAGGTGGAGGGCGAGCCAGGCTCCCACTCGACCTCCACTCATTAACGACGCAAGCGCGGTGCTCTCGGACACGGCAGCGACATCCCCGACGAGGCCATCGTCGGCGCATGACGTTACTTTTAAACCGCTTGCACAAGCCTCTCAAGCGCTTGCCCGCGAGATCTGCCGCACTTCGCGATACTCAGCCACCGCTCCAGTATCCGCCACTTCGGACGTTCGTCCAGTTCCGTATCCTATTTCTCCTGGTATGGTATCGCTGCCAATCGTTCTCCTTAATGCTTTCGTCACTCTCTGTTCCAGTCGTCACAAGCTTGTGGAAGCCCAGAACGACGCTATCGCGGACCCAACGGACCTAACGGCAACACCGGGACAAGAGATCTGAGCGCGGGATCTCGCCATCTGGCACCCGGAGCGGGCGACCGCTGGCGTTGAGTGTGAGTTCGATGGCATTGAGCAACTGGCACAGCTTGATGTCGAAGGCGGGCACGTCGACCTCGGCATTCACGCACTACAGCAACAACAGCAGAGAGGTGCGGTGGCGTTTCATGTTCGCCAAGGATGCTGTGCGACGACATGGTGCACGGCGTCTGGAGGGCGGTCGTTCTGCCAGGAACGTGCTCTCGTGTCCTCCGCTAGCCGTAGATATAGTCTGTAGATGTAGTTGAGAGCATGTAATAGATTTACCAGAATGAGCACTAATGTTGCCGCGCACACCGCCGGACTGAATGGAAAATATCTGGGTGAACTATTTATCAAATATTTGGAGGAACCACAAGGGGACCTGCAGCGCACGTAAAATACAATCCTCCCTATGTAGCGCTCACAGTAAATATTTGGGAAATAATTGGTGGAGGGTCCCTCCTCCCCTCCCTCCCTAAATACATCCCAAATATTTGGGGTTTACATCGAATATCTGGGAGGGGCATCCCTCCAACCCTCTCAAATATTTGGAGGGCCACTATAACATTTGGGCCAAATAATTCGAGTTTTACCATAACTATAAGGATGGAAAAATTTATTTGACTGATATCCCTGACCGTGCACCGATGAGATTGTTGCCGTTAGCGGCCTACCCTCCCTACGTCACACTCGGCGCGTCGGCACCTGTCACAGCCAACGAGCTGTGCCACCAAACAAACAAGGGTAAGCTTACTGATGCAGAGGTTGGTGCTGAGAAGCGAAGCAACCAGAGGTGACACAGCAAAGAGATGTGAAGAAGTATATTCCCTAGACTAGAAGGGGCAGTGAGGAGGTAGGGCTGCTAGCTACCTACAGAGGAGATGGGGGATCAACGAGAAGATCAAGTCTGAGGTTCTCTGCCTCAGACTCCGTACTATTTATACTAATACAATGGTGCACAGACCAGGTCTCTATTGTCCATTGTTTGGTCAGACTTCCCGCTGGCTCATGCCCTGTCCTGTGACCGGCCTCATGACATCCTTACGACTAATACCAGTCACCTGCCCGTGAGTGATGGTGGGCGCTCCCAGCCTTCTCAGGGTCTGGGGTTCGAATCTGGCTGCTCCAGTTCCTAATACGAGTTGTCCGCGGTTGAGGTGTGGTCACCTTGGTGCCCATAACCCCCAGGTCACGTGGCACAAGAAAACTGTGACACTACCCCCTCTTCAAGATCTGAGCTCCTGCGAAGCGTTCAAACCAAATATTGTGTTGAAACTCCCGAGCGACTGGTCGTGGGTTGTTGAGGGCGATCGGTTGCAGTGCATTTGAATGGAGAGCATAGAACTTGTCGAGTAGTTCCTTCACATATTTGACATTGCGTACTGGCTCCCAAGTCACTTCAGAGACATCATAGCCTGCCCATTTGACAAAGTATTGCACGTATCCACGGTTAAGGTGAGAGTCTAGAATCTTTTTGACCTCAAACTCATCGTGGCCTTTGACTTCAATAGGGTCAGTTTTCTCCGGGTTGCAGTTGCCAATCTCGTCTTCATGGTAGGGGATGAGCTTTGATGCATGGAAGACGGAGTGGACCTTGTTTTGCGGCGGAAGTTTGACTCTGAAGTCGACGGGTCCAATCTTTTCCGTTATCTCGTAAGGCCCGTAGTTCTTGGCTGAGAGCTTGGCTGACGGGTTACGGATCTTCAGGTCACGTCCTTTGAGCAAAACTTTGTCACCGACTTTGAAGAGAGGGTCCACACGGCTGTTACGTCCCATGCCTAAGTCCCTCCGGAACTCGGTCAGACACCGCGCTAACTCCGCCGGACCTTTGGACTTGCTTACAAATAGATACTTACGTACTGTGTCCGATTTCCTTTCCGCTTCCTTTCCGTTCCACGCCGGGGCCCATATGGCTTTCTGAGCGTCTACCCCATCTCCGCTGGAATGTCCGTTTTCCCATATCAGTGCCTGGTGCCACTTACATCACTTCTCCACTTAGTGTCGGTATTCTGTCACCTCCGATAGGACCTCCACCTCCGATTCGGACTTAGGGGACACCGGCTTCTTAGTATATAAACCCCTGGACTTAGTGCGGTGTTCCTCGGTTCGGATATCTAGTTACCCTATGCTCCGCTTGTACTCCATTGGTTACTTTACTCCAATCTACCTTCTCTGTCTCCATCTGACCTCTGCCCGACCTCCGTCCGATCTCTGCCTGTTCTCCGTCCGACCTCCGACTCCAAAATCAAGGACACTGTCGGGATCCTCAGGGCGTTGCTAATAGCTTCGCCGAAGTCCTCACCCCGTATCCGCCCAGCTCCGACTCCTAACCCCAGAACTCTGGAACTCCGGCGGCACAGTCCTAACAATATATCCGAACTCAACCTGAGATCCCGATGTCTGACTCCGACGACACCTTCAGGGGCTTCACGGCTCGACGCGAGCCCAACCCGCCTCGGACTTCCTCTCCGGAATCTCCGACCCGAAACCGTGTTGTGACCCGGTCCTTGCCCACCACTCCACATCCGACATCCGCTCCTCTTCCCCGATATTCTCCGAATAACCCCTTCGCCATCCCCACGTTCATGAGGCAACCTCCGGCTGGACCTGCGGGAAACCCGCCCGTAAACCCGACGACAACTCCGCAAGCATCATCGACACTGACCGTGGACTTAGCGCAGGCTATCAGCCTCCTTGCTCAGATGCTCCAGATTCCGGCCGCCGCAAACTTCAACCAAACGGCACTGTCTTCGGAGCGTGGCAACATCCGCGACCCAGACCAATTCGATGGGTCGGAGCCCGCCAAGCTCCGGTCGTTCTTCACCCAGCTAGAGTTGGTCTTTAATGCCCGGCCTCGAACTTTCAACACAGATGAGAAGAAGGTCACCTACGCAATTTCCTTCCTGAGGGGCACCGCTGTTACGACTGACTGTCGAGCGAGTAAGTGGAGACGAGCGAGGCAGGCAGGAGCGCTGACGAGCTCTGATTGCAGTGAGACTGGAGCGGAGCTCAACAGGCAGGACTGGAGACAAGATGTGTATTGAGCGAAGTATCTACAGAGCGAAATACACGATGGCTTACCTGGAGACAAGAGGTCGAAAATGGAGTCTCCAGGTAGCAAGGGCTCCGACTATATACGAGGAACAAACAATGGGCGCTAAGGGGACAATGGTGTTGCCATGGGCACCGAGTACAAGGGCGTAGGACAATAGCGAAGGGGAAACAAGGGGGGGCTATTGTCCGTGTGCAAACAAGGGAACACTACGCCAAATAGAGAACAATGGGTGAACGTACAAGGCAGTGGTCAGAATGGAATGGGAAACGTAGCCCCGTGGGGGCGGTTCGTGACAACCGCCCTCCAGTGGTTCAAATCCTACCTCCTAGAGAACTCCTCCGGGACGCCTCCGGTGTTCATGTTGGACTACGAGGTGTTCCAAGAAGAACTCCGGACGAACTTCGGACCTTGCGATGCCACCGGAGCTGTGGAACACGAGCTCGAGAACCTCCGGATGGTGGAAAACCAGCAGATTGCCAAGTACATCACCCAGTTCAGTCGCATCGCTACGCAAGTCTGCTGGGGTCACGACGCCCTCCGATACCAGTTCTACTGCGGACTCCCAGACCGCCTTAAGGACCGCATCTCCGAGATAGGCAAGCCCGACAACCTCTCGGACCTCCGTATTCTCGCCCAGAGCCTGGACCACCGGTATTGGGAGCGGAAGGCCGAACGCAACCGCGAAACTCCCGGTTCTTCTAAGTCTGGTTCCAAATCAGGCTCCAGGTCTAACCACTCCGAACCCTGCTCGTCCTCAAACTCCCAGTCGACTCCTCGCGCGCCCCAGAAGTCCTCCGACGGCAAGTCCAGCAACTCCGGCTCCACCCCGAAGTCCAACTCGAAACCCAAGTCTGCGGAAAAGTCCGCCCCGAAGCCATACGCGGACAAGCTCGGTAAGGACGGGAAACTCACCCCGGAGGAACGACAACGCCGTCTGGCAGGAAACCTCTGCCTCTTCTGCGGAGGAGCTGGACACTCCGCGAGTGCTTGCCCCAAGAAGATGACTCCATTGACAAAGGGCAGAGCAGCCCAAGCTAAGCCAACTCCGGGTGCCGAAACCCTGGCTCCGGACGGGGCAAAAAACTAGTCCGCAGTTCCCCTAACTCCGTGCCTGGCGGGAACTGCGTTGACGACGCTGGCACGGAGATCCAAGTCCGTCTTAACGCATCCGCTCTTTCTGACCACTCTTCCCTTACTGTTGACCTGTACTCCGAATCCTCTCCAAAGCCGTTCAAGGCCCTGATTGATAGCGGTTCCACTCATTGTTTCTTCGACTCCGAATTTGTTGATACTATTGGACTTCCGTCTCGCTCCGTTTCTCCGATCGCTCTCCGGTTATTCGACGGGACTTTCAACCAGGTAATTACCCGGGAAGTTTCCCTCACTCTGCAGTTCCCCTCCGGGGAAATCATGTCCGTAGATTTCTACGTCACTCCGCTCGACAAATCCGTCTCCACCATTCTGGGATACAGCTGGCTCTCCACCTACAATCCGTTGATTGACTGGAAGAAGCACAGTATCCAATTCCGGACCACGCCGACGGTACGTCCTTCCGTCTCTGTATCCGACGAACCTGAACTCTGGTCTCCGCCTCCGGCACCTCCGGAACCTCCGTCTTCGCCCTCTGCCCCGCAGGTCTCACTTGTGAACACCGTGGCATTTGCCCATGCTTGCAAGCTGCTGGGATCCGAGAGCTTCACGCTCTATCTGTCCTCCGCTTCAGCAGCCGAGGTTCTCGCCAGGAACTCCGCCTCCTCCGACTCCGTTCCGGACCTCTCCAACGTTCCGGAGGAGTACCACGAGTTCGCGGACGTCTTCAGCAAGACCAAGGCCGACACTCTTCCGGAGCACCGCCCCTACGACCTCAAGATCACCCTCAAGGAAGGTGCGGTACCTCCGCTCAGTCCCATCTACTCCCTCTCGCAGCTGGAACTGGACACTCTCCGAGAATACATCGACGAGAACCTCCGGTCCGGCTTCATCCGCCCGACCAATTCTCTGTGCGGAGCTCCGGTCCTCTTCATCAAGAAGAAGGACGGGTCTCTGCGACTCTGCGTCGACTACCGAGGGCTCAACAAGATCACCCAGAAGGACCGTTACCCGCTCCCGCTGATCTCCGACCTCCTAAAATCTCCCCGGAAGGCTCAGATCTATACGAAGATCGATCTCTGGCATGCCTACAACCTGGTCCGAATCGTGCCCGGAGATGAGTGGAAGACCGCCTTCCGGACCCACTACGGATCCTTCGAATGGCTCGTAATGCCATTCGGACTTTCCAACGCCCCTGCAGTGTTCCAACGCTTTGTCAACGAGGTCTTTGCGGACTTGCTAGACATCTGCGTAGTGGTCTACCTCGACGACATCCTCATCTACTCCGACTACCCGGCAGACCACCGGAAGCATGTCCAAGAAGCGCTCCGACGTCTCCGGAAGCATCAGCTTTACGTCCGCAAGGACAAGTGCGAATTCCGCGCGGACTCTGTCGAGTACCTCGGATACATCCTCTCCTCCGAAGGCCTCACTATGGCCGACTCCAAGGTCAAGGTGATCATGGACTGGCCGGAACCCCAGAAAGTCCGCAACATCCAATTGTTCCTAGGCTTCACGAACTTCTACCAGAGGTTCATCCATAACTACTCCGGGATCGTCCTTCTGCTGACCCAGCTTACCCAGAAATCCGTCCCGTAGAACTTCTCCGACGATGCTCGGAAGGCCTTCAACGCCTTGAAGCAGGCCTTCACCTCCGCCCCCGTACTCCACCACTGGGAACCGGACCAATAGATCACTGTCGAAACGGACACCTCGGACTACACCATCGCCGGAATTCTCTCCATCACTACCGACTCCGGTGAACTCCATCCTGTCGCCTTCCACTTCCGGACTTTGTCCGGTGCGGAACTGAACTACGACATACGACAAGGAACTCCTGGCAATCTACGAAGCCTTCCGGACCTGGCAGCACTACCTCGAGGGCTCCGGAACTCCAATTGACATTGTCACCGATCACAAGAATCTGGAGTACTTTGCAACCTCCAAAATGTTGACCCGGCGCCAGGCTCGGTGGTCGGAATTCCTGTCGCAGTTTAACCTGGTCATCCGGTTCCGTCCTGGAAAACTTGGGGCCAAGCCCGACGCACTCACCCGCCGTTGGGACGTCTACCCAAAAGGGGGGGATAGTGACTACTCCGCCGTCAACCCACACAATTTCCGGCCAGTGTTCACCCAGGAGCAACTCGCCGCGTCCCTCCGAGCGACGTATCTCCGAGAACCGGTACTTTGAGCCTCTATGCTCTTCGACGCTGAGAAACTCCGCTCCGACATCCGAGCAGCCCAGAACTCCGATACCCCATCCCCGGAACTCGCCGCAGCCATCAAGTCGGCCTTTGAAGGCAACCCCCGTTGGTCCAAGGATGAAGAAGGGTTCCTCCGGCTCAACGGCCGAATCTACGTACCGGACTCCGATGACCTTTGCCTCTGAGTCCTCCGGGCCTACAACGACCACCTGACCGCCGGTCACTGCACTCGGCGCAAGATTTTCTGCAGGACAAGTCAGTACAACTCCGAAAGCGGAACCCCGGACTTACTTGGCCGGAGCCCACACGGTCTCAGTCTGAGCCCGCTTCCGCTTGGGCGTGATGTTGACGATGTCGTCGTCATCGTCAGCGTCGTCATCGTCGGTGTCGTCATCGTTGTTGTCGTCATCGTCGTTGTCGGTGTCGTCATTGTTGTCATTGGCATCGCAGCGGCGTTTGCTGGGGCCGGCCTTCAGAGAACTCCGGGGGGACTCAACGCGCCCCGATGTAGGCTTCCGGGCCCGCTCCTTCTCTGCCCGCTGCCACTCCGCCAGCTCCTTCTGCAGGCGCGCCCTCTCCCGCTCCAGCAGCTCCACCTCCTCCCTCGCCCGCCGCTCCCGCTCCGCCTTCTCCCGCTCCGCTCTATCCCACTCCACGCGCTCCTCGTCCTCCCGGATCTGCTGTCGCACCACCGTGAGCTGGGTGAGCAGCTGTTGCTGTTTCTTGATGGGCGGAGTTCCGGGCATGGCGTTCGACTTAGAAGAAAAAATGTGGCGGCAGCGAGTATGGTGGGGTTAAGTGACGCCTGCAGCACCGGACCTGCAGCACCCCGACCTTTATAGACCCTCCGCTCCCCGACTCCGCTTGCCCTAAACATCGCCGATCAAGCTGGCTTCTTTTTCCGCTCACTTTTCCACATCCTCCGTTGCAAACTCCCCGAACTCTGCACATGATCCGTTCCGGTCCCCGGACTCCAAATTCCGTACGATACCATAGACCCTGGGGCCTCGGCCCTAAGGGGGTGATACTGTTACGTTCCGTGCCTAAGTCCCTCTGGAACTCTGTTGGACACCACGCTAACTCCGCCAGACCTCTGGACTTGCTTACGGATAGATACTTACGTACTGGTTCTGTTTCCGTTTCCATTTCCTTTCCGTTCCCCACTGGGGCCCATACGGCTTTCCGAGCGTCTACCCTAGCTCTGCTGGAATGTCCGTTTTCCCATATCAGTGCATGGCACCACTTACATCACTTCTCCACTTAGCATCGGTATTCTGCCACCTCCAATCGGACCTCCACCTCCGATTCGGACTTAGGGGACACCGGCGCCTTGGTATATAAACCCCTGGACTTAGTGCGGTGTTCCTCAGTTCGGATATCTCATTACCTTATGCTCCACTTGTACTCTATCAGTTATCTTACTCCAATCTACTCTCCCTACCTCCATCCGTTCTCTACCGACCTCCGTCCGATCTCTATCTGATCTCCGTCCGACCTCCAACTCCGAAATCGAGGACACCGTCGGGATCCTCAGGGTGTTGCCAATAGCTTCGCCGAAGTCCTCACCCCGTGTCCGCCCAGCTCCGACCCCGAACCCCGGAATTCCGGAACTCCGGCAGCATAGTCCTAACAACCACCTGGACTATGACTCTCCAGAGGATGAGCACAATTGGGATGACGACGGAGGCAGCCGTGACAAGTTATACGTCATGTGCGCCGAATTTGTCTTCATGACTCCGAACGAGGAGAAGGAGACGGTTCCGTCTTCCATCCAATATGATGCGAAGCGCATCCTGCAATCCTTCCAACTGGAAGCTACGACCGCACCCACCAAATCCCTCAAGAATGTGTGGCTGTACAATTCCCATATATACCGACTGAAAGATCCAAAGAATCAACCCGTGTGCGACCCAGAAGCCCAGCAGCCAATATGCATTGAGATGATGATTAACAGCGTGCCTGCGTACACCCTGATTGACATGGGCTGTACGATGGTGGCCATGTCACCAGGACAGGCCTTCATCTCCAAGGCGGATGGAATCGATCTGTAGGAGCAGATGAGCCTACAGTTGGGCACAAAGGGTAGTCGTACGCGCATCAACCACGGTGCGCGAGCCATGATTAAGGTTGGCTCGGTGCGCGAGCCGTGTTATTTCAACGTGGTCAATATCGACCAATATGACGTAGTCCTTGGGACTCCCTTGCTGAAGAAGCACAATGTCATGCTTGACTTCAAGAACCGCTCCGTCAAGATTGACGGAGTGCCCGTTGGCATCTATATGGCTGTAGAAGAAGCCGAAGTCCTGCATCTTCAAGGCGAAGCACGTAAGCAACGAATCATTGCTCAGCTGAAGGAGACAGCGGAACACGCTGTACAAAGACAGCAGGGGTCCGCAGCGGGAACAACCGCGGCGGAGCCTCTTCACTCCCGCTTTGTGGGAAGCAGGGTGTCGTTCGGAGGGGAGGGCAGTGGTACCACGACCGCCTCTCGCGACACGGTACCCAACGTGGCGTCCAACTGGACGTCTGAGAAGGGTAAACCGTCACGACCTGAACAACACCAGACGCAAAACAGACGTCAAGATGCTGAGATTGGCGGAACGAGTCGTTCCATCGCAACACTCATCTACCCAACCAAAGTTGAACTTCTATGGCATGCCAGACCCATTGGGGCTGAACGAACTGTTCATGGCAATGTTCGAGGATTTCATTGAAGATGAGGAAATTCGTAAGACACATCGAGAACCACCGCCACCAGGCAGCGAGGAGGAACGCCTCCAGCAGCTCTGTGACAAGTGGTACAAAGACTGTGAGGACATCATGCAATCTCCTCCGGATGGCCTCCCTCCATGGAGAGTGGTCAACCACCGCATACCGCTCATCAATCCCGATAAGCGGTACAACTACCAGTTGCCTCGAGTCCCTAGGATGATCAAAGAAGATCTCCTGGACAAGATCAACTGGTACGTCAAGGCGAAATGGTGGAGAGAAGCTCACGCTCCTCAGGCCGCTCCTCTTCTTTGCATTCACAAGAAGAATGGCAAACTATGAACCATAGTCGATGCCCGTCAGCGGAACGACAACACCATCAAGGACGTCACCCCGCTGTCCGACCAGGACCAAATCCGAATGGATGTAGCTCAGGCCAAGTACAGGTCGAAAATCGACCTGTCGGACGCGTATGAGCAGATTCGAATCGAAATGCAAGACGTGTCCAAGACCGTGTTTGCGACTCCATTCGGAGTATTCGAGAGTCTAGTTATGCAGCAGGGCAATTGCAACGCTCCCACCACGTTCCAATGGTTGATGACAACCCTCTTTTGCGACTTCATTGGACGATTTGTCCACGTCTACTTAGACGATATCTTCGTCTTCTCGGACTCGATAGAGGATCACGAGAAACACTTAAAGCTTGTGTTCGACAAGCTTCGTGAAGCCAAACTGTACCTGAGCAAGAATAAATGCGATATTTATTCTAAGCATATGGACTGCCTAGGACATGTAATTGACGATCGAGGCCTCCACGCGGATGCTGATAAGATGGAGAGAATCCGAAACTGGCGAACGCCTCGCTCGTACCATGAGGTACAGCAATTCCTTGGCCTCATCAACTATCTGGCAGCCTTCATGCCTGACATCTCAGCGTACATGTCTCCGTTGTCGGAGATGGCTCGTAATGAGCGAGCGTTCGTATGGCGACCACTTCATTAGAAGTGCCTTGACATGATCAAGGCTATGGCCTGTCGAGCCCCAATTCTAAAGCCTATCGACCACCGGTCGAACGAGCCCATTTGGCTCATCTGTAACGCATCCGTCCATGGCGTCGGAGCGTTGTACGGCCAAGGACCGGATTGGCAGACCTGTCGTCCCACCAGCTTCCACTCACAGAAGTTCACCACTGCTCAACAGTCGTATCCGACTTACGAGCAGGAAGCATTGGCGATCCTGGAAGGATTGATGAAGTGGGAGGACAAGCTTATGGAACTCAAGTTTACGGTCGTAACCGACCATGAATCCCTGACGTACTTCAAGAAGACTCTGGGCCCTAGTCCCTGTCGAATTCAATGGTTGGACTACTTGTCACGGTTTGACTTCTCAGTATGACACATACCGGACAAGGACAACAAGGTCGCTGATTGTCTCTCTCGCTACTACAAGAATGACAATGCGGATGAATTTCATCCGCATCATGAGTATGTGAACACCGACATGCGGCTGGATCCGGACTGGGACCACTTGCCGGAGAAACACGTAGAAGAGCTACGCGCGGGCAGGATCATCCGTCAGAACCCAGGTGGCCTGGATCCCCAGGAACGTGATCGCTAGCGAGAGCTGAAGATGCGCATTGAGCCACGTACCGTCAAAGCCGACGAAATGGCCGCCGCATCGGCACGTAAGAGTGCTCCCGTCAAGACAGAAGTAGAATGTTCAGTGGACGTCCCGAATTCCGCTCCAGACTACAACCCGACGGTAGGCGAGTTGGTGGCGAATGGACCCTCCCTTCAATCGAAGATAGAAGGTCTGGACGGATTCATGCAAGCAGTGCTGAAGCACTACAAAAAAGACCCGACGTTCAGCAAGGTTCTAGAGAACCCCGCTGCCCACTCCGCTTTCAGATTGTCCGACCGACTAATCTATACGACAAATTGCCAAGCCAAATTGGTATTGTGCTTACCTATCGGTAAGGTCGACCAGTGTACGATCACGCAGGTTGCAATTGACCTAGCTCACACCACCATCGGCCATTTCGGTACTCAGAAAACTTCTGAGTACGCGCGGCGATGGTTCTGGTGGCCGAAGATGGGTCGAGAAATTGACAAGTTCTGCATCTCTTGTCAGAAATGCCAGACAGTCAAGCCCCGTAATCATTTGATTGCGGGGCTCCTTCACAAGCTTCCCATCCCACTCGTCCCGTGGATAGCCATCACCATGGACTTTGTAGGACCGTTCCCTCGCTCTGGAGGGTACGACTACGTATGGGTAGTTGTCTGTCGACTCACCTCCATGGTCCATCTCATTGCCATCCGCACGACCGACACGGCATTGGACTTGGCAGAGACATTCCTTCGGGAAGTAGTGCAACTGCACGGCCTCCCGCAGACTATTGTATCCGATAGAGACCCGAAGTTTACTTTGGTGTTCTGGTGTGAACTCCATTGACTGATGGGCACGCAACTTCTCATGTTGACCGTGTTCCATCCGCAGACGGGTGGAGCGTCAGAGCGAACAATTTGTTCGATTAACCAAGTGCTACGAGCCATGGTCAGCCCTGACCAGCTCGACTGGATCGACAAGCTGCCGATCGCTGAGTTCGCATTGAACTCATTCACCAGCGCGATGACTGGATATGCCCTGTTTGAATTGAACTATGGCTACCTACCGCAAACCATGGCTGGCATAGACTAAATGTGGATCCAGCTCACCTTGCGGATTGATCCTCAAAAACCTGGAGTCGGAATCCAGATCATTGAGGATCCAGCTCACTGAGGATCTGGATCAAGGGTTGTGTCAAAGTTGGTATGATCCGCAGATCATAACCCCACACGAAATGTGTTTAAAATTGGTAAATATGTATAAAACAACAGTGTTTCTTGCATTACTCTGAGGCTCACTGAGGATCAGGAGCCGCAAATGAGCCGGATCCGCAGTGATCCGGATTCGCAGATCAGGATCCTTGAGGATCTGGATCAAGGCTTCTGATCCTCAAAAACCCGCAGGTGGGGATCCGGATTGAGCTGCGGATGATCCGCGTTCAGCCCTGGACTGGCATCCACTCAGATACTGAGTTCAAAGGAGTCTGAGCATTTGCTCAGAGGGCTCGTGCCAATCTATTGATTGTGCACGATGCCATTCTCACTGTGCGTGTCACACAGACGCATTACGCGAACTTGCACCGGCAAGAGGAGCCGGACATTGCTGTCGGGTCATTAGTATTCCTGTCGACTCAGAACCTGTCGTTTCCAAAAGGGAGAGCAAGGAAGTTAATACCAAAGTATATTAGTCCCTATGCTGTAATAGCAGCTCATCCTGAGACGTCTACATATACATTGGATTTACCACAGGATATGAAAGATCGGAGGAACAATCCTACCTTTCATGTGTCGCTGTTATGATGACATGAGGCAAATGATGACGTTCTGTTCCCTCATCGCGACTCGAGTGCGTTCTACGATGTAGGGGCAAGCAAAGAGCAGGAGTGGTATGTTGATAAAATTGTCGACCACCAGTGGGTGGGTAATAGGTTAGAGTTGCGTGTCCGCTGGACGCACAACGGCTTAAGCTGGGAACCTTACGCGGAATGCAGTAAGTTAGCAGTGGTGGACGAGTACTTGGTGCTAAACGGCGTCAAGCACTGGCGCACCCTGCCAAAGAAGTCGTGATGACGCGCCACGTTGATCACGTGATCGTGACATGGTGCGATACCAAGTGGACGGAACGAGCGCTGATCCGATTCGATCTCAATCGTTCATAGCTCATGGCCCGTCAAAAGATGGCATAAGGTCGCTGCCGTCACCCGTCCCCAGCTCAATGTCGCCCTCGACGCTAGCACCACCATGGATGCTCAGCAACCTCAACACCAGCACCTTGCCTCCATGACCGTCAACATCGACAGTCAGCAACAGAAACAACATCATCTGCAACAGCTGCAACAGGCCAACCCGCACTTCGCCATGCTGGCTCCAGTGGAGCTTGGACCACCGATGGCCACTGGCTTCACCGTGCATTCTCCGCCCATGCACGCGAGCCTGCATGCGTCGTCTTCGACGTACGGGCAGCATCAGGGCAACGTCGCGCAGCCCTCCATGTTCCAAGGGAACTCGAGCCTGACGATGGGCATGCTGATGGGCCTCGATCCAAGATACCAGATGGCGCCCTCGTACATGGGCTACACACCTCAAACAGCGCACGCGGGCCCCATCCAGCCATTCGTCCCTCCAGCGCTGACCTCCATATTGATGCCCCCGGGGATGCCCCCACTGCTGATGTCGAGGCCGACATCGCAGTGGATCGTCTTGAGTGACGACATGGCGCCGATGGTGCATTGCAAGGGATGTCCAGCCTGTACGACCTGGGTGCACCACATCCAGGAGGCTGCGAGGATGGACCTGTCCTTTGCAGAGGCCAACAGAGCCGCGCGCGTCGCCACGCAAGAGCAGCTCTGCGACCACTTCTGACGGTGGCAGGGTTCTGAAGGGGGAGGGATGCCGGCCGAACTCCGACAGGAGATCGAGCGGCTGAAGAAGGAGAACGAGCTCCTCTGCCGTGAGTCAGAGGACCGTGGTTGTGAGATTGACGACCTGGAGGCCCGGGTGAATGAAGCCTGGGAAGCCAGCGAGCACCACAAGGAAAGGGCGAGGCAGCTGGAAGACGAGTTGCGTCGTCATCGATGCTCTCGATCACTGTCCCCGAGACTGCGGCGTCGAGAACACTCACCTCCACCACGGCCCACACCACCTTGCCCCCCTCTGTATCATCAGTTTCCGAACAGGCCCTGTCCGCTCCTGTACGGAGACCGCTACTACGCCCCCCCGCGAGGCGAACCTGTTGTCGCCAGCTCCCACCATGCCGCCAAGCGACTTCCTGCAAGGCTCGTCATCGAGCTCGCGACAGCTCGGCCCCAAGGCAGCGTTCAACTCTGATATGGAGGACGACAACGTCGATAGCGAGTCCAAGGGCTACAACATCAAGAAGGGCAAGCAGTGTGCATTCAATAATGCGAACCGCGCCGTCCTGTGTCGGAACCGGGAGCAGCTGATCAGCCAAGTGACGGGGACCATGCCTCAACAACCGGCACCCCCACCTCCTGCGCCGACGCTTCCTGCGCTGGGCCCGAGTGCCGGGCTGGACCCTCCGCGCATACCAGGAGGCATGCGCCAGCCCCATATGGCCGTGTGGCAGGAGGCGATGCCAATCCAGGCTGCCGACGCCTGGTCCGACTACGTACCGCTGAACCACCAGCAGTACTGGGAGTTGGTGCGGTCGGCCAGAGCCCAGGGAGGTGGCGCGTACAATCATGTGCGTGACCTCCTTCATCAATATGCCGCGAACGGAGCCCTGGGCGCGTTCAACTACCTCCACCAGCTCAAGATGAGCTGGTCGGACCCGCACCGCACGGAGACACAATCGCAGGCCCGCCGCGCTCGTGAGTTCGGATGAGAGATGGTTCACTCGAACCCCTCTCGCACCGAGAGGAACCCGGGCATGTAGAACCCGAGCCATACAGACCCGCTGGAGAGGTGGTTGGAGTACTGGCACCAGTACCTGGACACCTTGCTGGTGTACCTCCCTATCACCCCTCAGCTGGGAAGGCCAACCCGAGATCACACCCGGGGCCACATCCTCCTGCGCGCCCTCATCCCCAAGCTCAAGGGCGCCCAGCAGTCGGCCGAGCACGCACAGTTCCTGGAGGTCACCGCCCAACTCTTCTTGATTCCCAGGCTCTACTGACAAATTGTCAACGAGGGCCACTACCCCGAAGGTACGGAGGAGCGACTGCTCCCCTACCCAGGTCAAGTTACCAACATGTCGATATTCGACTTGGCAGCGTGGTATGCCCATTGCAAGCTCAGTGCGGCCTCCATTGCGCTCATGTAACCACTGGCGGTGTGCATGTGCTAGTTCTACGAGCGCCGCAACCCCAACTCTGGGGAGGCCTTCCTCCAATGGCCGCACACCATGGCCGAGGTCACGGTCGTGCCCGCGCTCGTGGAACTTGCGCTGCAAAAGAACCCGGGCGCAACCACCAGTCACGTGACCGCGCCTCCCCCCCCCCCGGTAATCGAGGGCATCAACATCGACGAAACCATGGAGGAAGCGCAGGGGGTTGACGAGGGCCAGGCCGATGAGCCTGGGCCCAGTGGTACAGTACTGTCGATCGACGCCCCGGGCCCATCACCTCCCTCAGCCTGAGCACACCGACCACCTCCGTACGTGTGGGGTCGGGTGTCTCACCTGCGTCGTGTTACGTCGCCTTGTCGGCACCTCGTCTCCCGCTCACCCGCATTGCTCACCCGCAATATTGTCTCACTCGCGCCACATCAAAATTCTCTCGCGCATCATCCCCGCGCGTCCTATCAGACACTTATGGTTTCTCTCTCTCTCTCATACGGACATGGCTATTCCATGCATTTCATATCTCTCATTGGCATCACACGAGAACCTGGCACAGGTTCTGGAGGGGGAGAATGTAACGGGTCCGTTACTATCTTATCTTATCTATACAGTTAATCTAAATCTTGTATCTACATCTCGATCGTCATGGTGATCGGCGCTGATCCGTCTAGATCCGCGCGATGTGGCGAAGGCTTCTGTCACAGTTTTCTCATGCCACGTGACCTGGGGGTCATGTGCACTAAGGCAAATGCACACATCAACCGTGGATAACTCGTATTGGAAACTGGAGCACCCGGATTCGAACCTCAGACCTCGAGGGGGCTGGGAGCGCCCACCATCACTCACGGGCAGGTGACTGGTGTGTCAGCAGGGGCGCTTACTCATGAGCAGAAGTCCGGACTTGGTACGACTCAGGTATTAGTCGTAAGAAGGTCATGAGGCGGGTCAGGGGATAGGACATGAGGCAGAGAACTCTGACCAAACGATGGTCAATAGATAACTGGTCTGTGCACCATTGTAGTAGTATAAGTAGTAGGGGGTCTGAGGCAGGGAACCTCAGACTTGATCTTCTCGTTGATCCCCCATCTTCTCTGTAGGTAGCTAGCAGCCCTACCTCCTCACTGCCCCTTCTAGTCTAGGGAATTCACATCTTTGCATCATCTCTTTGCTGTGTCACCTCTGGTTGCTTCGCCTCTCAGCACCAACCTCTGCACCAGTAAGCTTACCCTTGTTTGTTTGGTGGCACAGCTCGTTGGCTGGAACATTAGATCAAGTCTCTTACCCATCCCCTCCGTGGAGTGTCTCAAACACTTGCGGACCAGATCTCTCTCCCCAGGAGTTTTTTGAAACGTTTATCATCCCCCCCCACTATCCTTCCATCCGACTCGGACCTACCGGAGTTTACCCGTCATCACTTCAAGAGACACGGTCACCTCGACGTCCAGTCCCAAATTGACTACACCCTTGCAGACGACATGTCAGATCGACTTTGTCATCGCCGTCAATATCGGCATACCCCTATCGTTCCCCGTCGCAAGACTCTTCCTCCATCTGCACCCTCTTCCCAGCCGCTTGACAGACCGCTTGCTGCACCTCTCACCACACTGCCACCAGTCTTGGCCTCATCAGTGTACTGTGAAGGATGGTAAGACGAACACGCTCCAGAGCCTAGTGCACAGTAAGGTGCTCGCAAAGTTGCCAACAATGACGACCTATGATTTCGCTTCCGCCACCAGACCCTAGATCGCCGACAATGCAAAGAGTCTCCAAACGTACACTCATGACTTGTCGAGATGGCTGTTTTATCGGGTGCGAGAGGATGCAGGCACACAGCAATCGTGCGACACGTCGACACACTCGAGAGTCGGGAGAACACGAGACCCTGCCGCAGCGCAGTATTACCATAGTATAGATGGTAGAACCAGCGCTCCGGCAGATCACATGGCCTTGGCTTGCAACAAGGCCTGCTAGGTGGCGCACTGTAATTACTTATGCCTGGCGTCGCTCGCCTTCGTGTCCTAGCATGTCTGGAAACGGGAAAGGAATACAAGAGGATTCACCTTGTAGACGTGAAGGGTGCAGGAAAGGGGTTCGAGAGGCGTCGGGGGCATCGAGCTTACCAGGCAGCAGGGAAAAAGGTGGGCACATGGACCCTGCGACACAAATCTCTGCGCCAAGGGGGGGCACTTACGGGGCACTTCAACTCATGTCACAATAAAGGGGAAGAGAGGAGGGAAGGGGAGGAAACAAGGGCGATTGGGACAGCCCAAAGTATTCGGGACATGAGATTACAGAGAACAGGGAACGTACCTAGACGAGTGCAGCTCAGAGCCGGCCACAACCATGGGCGCGGGGAATTCGCAACAGAGATACGTGACCGGGATCGATGCTCTCTTGCTCGACAGATTTTGCTGCTGCTGTTCTGATGACAGCCTGACGGAGTCGAATGTCGGGTTCGACAACCAGGGAGGTCGGTAAGGTGAGGAGATTATTGAAAAGGGAGCATGCGCGTTGGGATAGTAGCCCTGGTCAGAATTGAGCATATTCTGTAGCCGCCCGTATTTTGTATGTCCGTATTTTAAGTCACGTCACCCAAGCCGCCTGCACGTTTGTTACTACCAGTTTGTCACACCCCATTGCAGCCAAGTCGTGCGCAACCGCACCACCCCGCTGTTAGAACTGCGCCGCCGGAGTTCCGGGGTCAGGAGTCGGAGCTGGGCGGACACGGGGTGAGGACTTCGGTGAAGCTATTAGCAACGCTCTGAGGATCCCGACAGTGTCCTCGATTTTGGAGTCGGAGGTCGGACGGAGGACGGGCGGAGATTGGGCGGAGGTCAGGGCAGAGGTTGGATGGAGACCAAGAGAGTAGATTGGAGTAAGGTAACTGACAGAGTACAAGCGGAGCGTAAGGTAACAAGATATCCGAACTGAGGAACACCGCACTAAGTCCAGGGGTTTAAATACTAAGAAGCCGGTGTCCCCTAAGTCCGAATGGGAGGTGGAGGTCCGATCGGAGGTGACGGAATACCGATGCTAAGTGGAGAAGTGATGTAAGTGGCGCCAGGCACTGATATGGGAAAACAGACATTCCAGCGGAGATGGGGTAGACGCTCGGAAAGCCATATGGGCCCCAGCGGGGAACGGAAAGGAAGCGGAAAGGGAATCGGAAACAGTACGTAAGTATCTAATCGTAAGCAAGTCCGAAAGTCCGGCGGAGTAAGCGCGGTGTCCGACGGAGTTCCGGAGGGACTTAGGCATGGGACGTAACACCCGCACGCATCTGCATATTTATGCGCCTCTCGAAACCACAGTGTACTTCACCACAAGAGCAGTTTTGTCATTAGAAATGTCTGAGACTCCCTTTGGTTCACCTTGAGCTGAATTTGTTGGGGTCCCAAGCCTCCTTCGAGCCATATTATTGCTCGCACGCACCTTACTAGCGCGGGCTCGGTGCAGCCGCAGTAAGATATCTCCTATTGTCACCCTCATGTGGTTCAACTAGCGCACCCAAGTTGGGTGGCTATGGTAATGTGTAATGTCAGATTAGCCGCCTTGAACTTTTGCTTGTGCTGCTGCACCCGCGATCCCATTACAATCGCAACATCTGGATAGTTCATACAGTCCACTGAAACAATGTGCAAGAACGCGAGTAGCAGTACACAAAAGTCTGATATCATATCACTAGTGTGCGCGAAGGCCCCAACGAGTGTTGTTGTGCAGGTTGTGACGTACAGGTGACAAGCACTCAGGCGGTTTGGGTGACGTGACTCAAAAATAGGGATGTACAAAATACGGGCGGCTACAAGATATGCTCAATTCTGACTGGGGCTAGTGGATATCTTCTATGACATCTGGAAAAACAACTTTTGCAAATTGACACTAATTATCACTATTCAGATAATCTCATCTATATTAGCAAGTGTTAGCAGAGATAACATCTACATTAGAGCTACTATTCAGATGCGCTTCTTCAGTAGTGCAACTAAGCACTAATTAGTATACTTGGTACTAGTGATGACTACTCTTCACTATCACTTTTTCTGTAGTTCCATGTAGTGCCAACATGATACTATTATAGCACTACTGCAAATGTGGTCCTCCAATTTTCGCTATTTTGCACTACTGTAGTACTATTTTGCGCTATTTTAGCACTACTCATTTAGGGGAGACTCAAATAAGATGACAATCCTTTATTTATAGCTCATAGTTCTCAACTCAAGCATTACACACCTCTATAGCTGCAAAATCACCATGATAGCTGACTTATATTTGAGGGCACAACTCAACACAGAACTTATTATCATGTA
>NW_006766895.1:116690-118707 GCF_000275845.1 Dichomitus squalens LYAD-421 SS1
TGTCTCGACATAGTCTTCGACGTAATCGTGCGCACCGCCTTCCAAGTACATGAGGGCCAGGGTAATCTTGTCGTCGTCCGTGGTGATGTTCTGAACGCGGAACCAAAGACCCATCTTCTGCAACCATTGTTCGAGAGTGATGTCCGAGCCTTTGTTGCCCTTGTACTTGGGTGGTTCTGATGCCTTGATACGCGAGGCCTGTGATACGACAGGGGCCGGTGCGGTACTGGTACCAAGCGTGGTGCGGGTTGATAGGCCTTGCTCCAACTGTGTAAACTTGGCCGCGAGTTCCTTATACCGTTTGACGAGCTCCGTGTTGTTCCGGTTGAGAACTTCCAGATCTGCATGGACAGTGACCAGTTCCGCCCTCAGCTGTTTGTTCTCTTCAACGGCTTTAAGAGCGAGGTTCCCAGCAGTGTCAGCCTTGGTGTGAAGGCCTGTCATAGACGTGTCCAACTCTTTGAAGGTGGCGTGGGTGGTGTCGATCTCATTGAGGAAGTTGTTCCGATGTTCATATATCTTGCTGCCGAAGACGTTGTAAACGTTAACTATTTCCCGCCGGGTGATATCCCTTGTCACAGAGATAGTCCAGTCGACGTAAGCTGGGTTGGTGATGCCTAAACTATTTGCCGAGGCGCGGATAGCATTTTCCAACGAGTCGTGCTCAACACCAGCGTAGATCCATTGAATTTCCGGGCACGCTTGGAGCGTGGCAGTGGGTGAAGCCGGGCGGGTGTGTGCCAGTGATGGAGCCGGGTGAGTGTGTGGCCCTGGATCTTCCGACTCAAAGTCGTCCTCTGCCAGAGGGGCGTAACGAGAGCCTGAAGCCATTGGTAGAAAACTATGCCTAATATAAAACTAAACGACGATCCAATCTAAGTACCCAAAACGTTCTAGCTCGACTAGAGCTTTGACAACACGCTCGAAGTTCTGTCCAAGTCCACTGAACTTGACCTTTCCAAACTCCTTGCAAAACCAGTCGATGTTTTGCTGCTGACTGCGTGTCCACGAAGAGCCATTTTCGATGTTGTCGAGTATCCACTCGAGTCTGTCACCGATGCGCTGAAGGGCGAGCCGATGATCGTGGGGGGTGTCAAGCAACTGATCCTTGCGATCGAAGATGGCTTGCAGTCTTTTGATGACGGTGTTGACCTTTGAGCTGATGATAGCGAGGAGGTCGACGGGATCACGACGTGCGAAGGAGGGAAGAGATGGTGCAGTGATACGGTACTGAAGAGGGACCGTAGGGATTGAGGGGACAAAAACTGGTGGGGGTGTGGTGAGACGTGCAGCGAGCGGTCTGTCGAGTGGCTGACTGGGGGGCACAGATGGTAGGAGGGCCTTGCGACGAGGGACGATCGGGGTATGCCGATACTGACGGCGATGACAAAGACGATCTGATGTATTGTCGGCAAGGGCGTGGTCAATCTGGGACTGGACGTCGAGGTGACCGTGTCTCTTGAAGTGACGACGGGTAAACTCCGGTAGGTCCGAGTTGGATGGAAGGATAGTGGGGGGGGATGATAAACGTTTCAAAAAACTCCTGGGGAGAGAGATCTGGTCCGCAAGTGGTTGAGACACTCCACAGAGGGGATGGGTAAGAGACTTGATCTAATGTCACAGCCAACGAGCTGTGCCACCAAAACAAACAAGGGCAAAGCTTACTGATGCAAAGGTTGGTGCTGAGAAGCGAAGCAACCAGAGATGACACAGCAAGAGATGTGAAGAGATGTATTCCCTAGACTAGAAGGGGTAGTGAGGGAGGTAGGGCTGCTAGCTACCTACAGAGGAGATGGGGAATCGACAAGAAGATCAAGTCTGAGGTTCCCTGCCTCAGACTCCCTACTATATATACTAATACAATGGTGCACAGACCAGGTACTTATTGACCATCGTTTGGTCAGAGTTCTCTGCCTCATGTCCTACCCTCTGACCTGCCTCATGGTGACCTTACGACTAATACCTGAGTCGTGCCGAGTCCGGACCCCTCCCAATGAGTAAGCGCTCCTGCTGTCAC
>NW_006766895.1:125431-131360 GCF_000275845.1 Dichomitus squalens LYAD-421 SS1
ACTGCCTCGCTCTCGCGCCTTGTCTTTGGTTGCTAAGCAGCCTTCTAGTATATAAGGACCCCTTAGGCACTCCCTAGTCCCCATCTCGACCTCTTGGTCATTGGGACTAGGTGAGTGACCATAGCGTTGTATCTCCCTCCGATTGCTAATGTATAACTTGGTCATTGGGACTAGTCTGTCGCTGCCTGCGTGAAGACTAGCTTTCGTAGGTCTCGTGCCTTCGTGCCGACCTCCGCTCTGCCCTCGTCGAGTTTTCTGTCACGTTTATCCCTCTCCCTCTCTCTTTCCCCTTTCGGCTCCTTGCCGCTCGCCTACGGGGTCGTCGCCGAACGTCGACCCGAGTCTACGCGCCTAGTCGCCGCGACACAACTAATGAAGATGTTCTGATTCTCTCCCTCCTTGCCAGTGTTGACTCAAGCGTGGTCCACAGCTGAGGGGTTTATCGTCGCAACATTGTCCAAAGTATTTGTGGATGATGGTTAGAGCAGAGGAGTACCAAGGAGACCATAGGAAAACTAGAGAAAGTGAGAAGCTAGCGCAGCAGCGACTGTTTGTCTGTGCCACGCAAGTGTTGTTGACCGACAGCCAATCAGCAGATCCATTGGCCTGGTACGAACACATCTCAGTAATGCTTGCCTGCACCTTCCGCTGAGAGGCACTTACGAAGGTGACAGTGCCGCTATCTCGAACTCTCCACAGCAGGCATGACGACGAGACCGGGCCTCAGATGTGCGAAGCGAGCGATGACAGATAGAGCTTTTGTGGGGTTGTGCTAGACGACGCTACAAGATTGTCGGAGGTTTGGAGAAGAGGAGCAAGCTGAAGCATCCGTAGCTACCAATTGCAAGAGCAAGACAACTTAGTCCGATCTCGACTCACCCGTCCGGCCTGACCCCCAGTCCACGGTCCGCGATGGACCGTCACCTCACACAAGCACCAGGACGTGTCCTGCAAGTACTCTCGTCCCCAACCAAGGCTCAATCCAATCTACATCGTCTCGCGTCCGAGTTCTTATCGTCTCACGTCTCCGCTCCAGCACGCTCCAACCGATTCTGGCTATGTTGTTGGTCGTGCGACTGCAAAGTCCCTCTCCGGAATTTACTCGGAAAGTGTCATGGTGCAATTTAAGGCATATTCTTTACCTTTGCGTCAGCGACTCCAGGAGAAGTTCCTTAGAAAACCACCCACAGAAGCATCCTCTGTGATATCTTGCAGTGAGTTGTTAGCCAGTTCCTGATCCACTGGAGAGAAGTAATAATTTCTGACGGGCTCTCGACTGTGTATAGCGACTCCCGATCAAACAGGCCCAGAACAACTGAGGCCGATATGAATGTCAAGACTATGTGGCCACCTCCATTAGTCACCTCTGGTGTTGGTTTCTCATGCAGACGGTGCCCGAAAGGCCTCAAGATGTCTCAACCTACGCTACCTCAAGCATCGTGTTGAGGTCATCATGGTAGTCCTCACGCACCTGTACGTCTCTGCATTCCTGAATAATGCCCTGTTCTAATATCCCTCGTGCATGGCTACGTTCCTACTCCTGTCTGTCTCTGATTGTACCCCCTATACCGCGTCTGTTGCCCCTTCTACGTTGCACTTTTGCGAATCGCCTCACTTCCCTGCTTACATCCACCTTGTCTACTCCGTCCCTCATGACCTTGATCCGATTGCCCTCGATCACTATCTCAGAGAGAGGAAGGCCAGTCAGATGCTCCAGATGGTTCGCAGGGTACACAAATCTGCATTAGGACCTAGTGGTTGGTACCTTTGAGCTCGGTGGGTATCCTGGATATTGGGAGCAAGGCAAAGCATATGATTTTCTTCCCTTCGAAGCTGCGCTAGCCTCCTTCTCGTCAGTGCGTTTCTATGTGAAGTGCCTTCCGATACTCCCAATCTACAATGCCCCGTCAACCCTTTGTCGAATAACTACCCTTCCCCATTGTCACGGACGTTGGACAGGCGCCCCTTTTGACCGCCCATTCCCTTCCCTTTGACGCCCACCTTCCAATTTCGGACCATTTCCTTTCCTAGCCCATCCCAGTTTGGATACTGTAGATACATTCCCACACCCGCATGCTACGTTTCCGTGATCGCCATACCCTTGCCTTTTCCTTCTCGCCCTTTGTTCTCCCTTTGTCACCTTCACTGCCTCGCTATCGCGCCTTGTCTTTGGTTGCTAAGCAGCCTCTCGAGTATATAAGGACCCCCTTAGGCGCTCCCTAGTCCCCATCTCGACCTCCTGGTCATTGGTACTAAGTGAGTGACTATAGTGTTGTATCTCTTGTCGATTGCTAATGTATACCTTGGTCATTGGGACTAGTCTGTCGTGTTTGCATGAAGACTAGCTTTCGTCGGTCTCGTGTCCTCGTGCCGGCCACCGCTCTGCCCTCGTCGAGTTTCTTGACACGTTCATCCCTTTTCTCCCTTCTTTCCTCCTTTCGGCTCCTTGCCGCTCGCCTACAGAGTCGTCACCGAACGTCGACCTGAGTCAACGCGCCTAGTCGCCATGACACCCATCAGCTATTACTCGACCACACTGACTCGACAAACAGTGTGTACCTCTCCGCCGAGAATTTGCTCAAATCTAGGACAAGCGAGACAAAGCAGGTACTTAAATGGGATCAATGCAAGCGCCGCTGACCTCGCGACAGTGAAGTCGCAAAGCCTGCGACCTCCGTTCGCAGGTCTCCCAAATCTCTACAAGCCTCACAGAAAACCAGAGCGCGACTGATGACCAGACCGAACTGCCTTGTGCTCACAAATCACTGTCTTGAACACGACACTCAGCTTGCTGTCCGTCTGCAAGGTAGTCGCATCCAGTTCGAGAAGGCTGAGGCCGTGCTCGCTTGAGTCTGAATTTTATCCCTCTCCTATCGTGCGATAGACATCGACAATCAGTTTACAGGTGTTCAAAAGACACAGGTGGTAAGCATTGCATATGTTCGTCTCGCAACGAGATCTGATCACTCGTGTATCTATAATCAGTGTTGTTATGACCCCGAGTCATTACCGTTGACGGCCCGGGTCATTGGTCATGACTGAACGGTCAAAGGTCAGCACGTGATTGCAGAACACGGTGGGAAGGCGAGTCTATCGTATAATAGGCAAGTAGTAGCGAGTCTATCAAAGATAAGGATTAAATTCCTATTGCACTAGGTATAGTCTATGAACATGATATGAATAAATTAGAGTGACTCTATGTAGTACAATGAAGAGTAACTTGATGCAAACTATGAACGTTGCAGAGTAGACTGTGTGTTCGGAATACAAGGCATGAGGGTCCATGAGCAGATGTCGTGAAGAGGTTCTTCAGGGTGTGTGAACTTTCTGCAAGCCCGTTACATAGCATACTGTGACCCAAGCACCGTCTCCTCATCATAGAGTAGAACCTCATGCACAAGAGTCCTCTTATGTGTGGTCCGAGCTGAATCCTTTTGTATCACAGAAGCAGATACATTGGAGGTGTATCAAAAGGGAAGGAGGCGAGTGAGGGCCTCTGGATGAGAAATTCAAATGCTCGAAGGAGAGGCAAGGGCCGCAAGCTGGGGTGTGCGGCCGCGTCTCTCGGGCGACAGCGTGGGAGATTCCAGTACATCCTTTCCATCAGCCCTTTCATTGTGGTTGCGAAGTGTAGACAATCAAAAATCCAGATCATATGGGACAGAGTGCAGTACAATATTTGGTTGCAAGCTCAGACCAACAACGCGCCAGCATAGGGTGCTGAACGGTGCGCAATCAGACCTGCGTGGCAAGCCCCGGGTGCGGCGAACACATCACGTGCTGACTTATGACCATCAGTCATGACCGCTCACGATGGGCATTGGCCAATGTCCCGGACCCAAACTGGGACAGAGGAATGGCCTAGGAATGGATGCCTGTCACAGGTTATGTCCCAAAGCCTAGCTCCGGACCTGAGCCAGCCAGTGCTCTGATACCAGAAACAGAATATTGGCGCTTAAGACCATCCAAAAAAGGAGCAAAACCGCTGATGTCATATAATTTGTCAGCCTCAATATTCCTTTTCTGGTATTAGCGCCGGCTGGCTAGGGTCCGGAGCTAGGCTTTGGGACAAAGACCGAGAAAGGCATACATTTCCAGTCCATTTCTCTGTCCCGGTTTGGGTCCGGGGCATTGGCCAATGCCCGTCGTGGCTTGACTTGACTGATCGCGTCATGACTTGACCAAAAGGTCATGACCTTGACTTGACCCGTAACAACACTGTCTATAATGTCTGGAACAGCAGCTTGTTAACACACATTATCTACATACGGACTGGAAGAGCTACTCTCTACTTCGACCGTGATAAGGCTGCTTGACCTTGAGTCGAGATGCAGAAGACAATCAAGCGGACGAAGCTCGCGGAGACCGCATCAAAGTGTCAGGGGGACGGCAAACTGAGCTTGTTGACACACAATTTAGAGGTTAAGCAGCTCGAGGTGAAGCAGGATCAGACCATCGTCGAACACGCCCGCGTCCCGGAGAAGATGGAGCCACGGTAGACCATGTAATATCCTGCATGGTACGTGCATTGTCATCTCTGCCTCCCTAGTGAACACCGAGAATGCTTGATTGTACAGCTGTCACAGCCAACGAGCTGTGCCACCAGACAAACAAAGATAAAGCTTACTGGTGAAGGGGTTGGTGCTGAGAGCGAAGCAACCACAAGTGACACAGCAAGAGGTGATGCAAAGAAGTAGATTCCCTAGACTAGAAGGGGCAGTGGGAGGTAGGGCTGCTAGCTACCTACAGAGGAGATGGGTGATCGACGAGAAGATCAAGTCTGAGGTTCCCTGCCTCAGACTCCCTACTATATATACTAGTACAACGGTGCACAGACCAGGTACCTATTGACCATCATTTGGTCAGAGTTCTCTGCCTCATGTTTTACCCTCTGACCTGCCTCATGGTGGCCTTACGACTAATACCTGAGTCGTACCGAGTCCGGACCCCTTCCAATGAGTAAGCGCTCCTGCTGTCACATCAGTCACCTGCCAGTGAGTGAGGATGGGCGCTTCTGGCTGTCACGAGGTCTGGGGTTCGATCCTGGCCCCTCCACTTTCCGATACGAGTTGTCTGCGGTCAAGGTGAGCGTCTGTCCCAGTACACATGACCCCCAGGTCACGTGGCACGAGAAAACTGTGACACCTGTGCCAGGCCAAGTACTTCACCAAGTTTGACGTTTGCTGGGGCTACCACAACGTCCGCATCAAGGAGGGCGACGAGTGGAAAGCCCCGTTTACGGTCCACGATCGAGGCCTATTCAAACCGTGGGTTATGCTGTTCGGACTTACCCACTCCCCTGCCACATTCCAAGCCCTGATGAACTCGATCTTTGCCGATCTGATCGCTGCAGGGAAAGTCGCGGTCTACCTGGACGACATCCTCATCTTCAGCATGATGTTACGACTGACTGTCGAGTGAGTAAGTGGAGACGAGCGAGGCAGGCAGGAGCGCCGATGAGCTCTGATCGCAGTGAGACTGGAGCGGAGCTCAACAGGCAGGACTGGAGACAAGTTGTGTATTGAGCGAAGTATCTACAGAGCGAAATACACGATGGCTTACCTGGAGACAAGAGGTCGAAACTAGAGTCTCCAGGTAGCAAGGGATCCAGCTATATACAGGGAACAAACAATGGGCACTAGAGAACAATAGCGTCGCCATGGGTACGAAGTACAAGGGGTGTAGGACAATAGCGGACGTGGGGACAAAGGGAGCTATTGTCCGTGTGCGGACAAAGGGAAACCATAGCGAGTAGTGAACAATAAGGAAACGTACGAGGCAATGGTCCCAATCGAAAAGGAAACGTAGCGCCGTGAGGGCGGTTCGTGACACATGACACTCGAAGAGCACCGTGCCGTAACTCACGAGGTGCTGAAACGACTCCAGGAACACGACCTCTACCTGCGACCGAAGAAGTGCGAGTTCGAGA
>NW_006766895.1:136601-145523 GCF_000275845.1 Dichomitus squalens LYAD-421 SS1
GTCAGGGTCGGGTAATCTAACCGAAAAGGGAAAGGGGGCGCGACAAGGGTCGGGGTCTGGGTCAGGGTAAAGTAATGTAACTGAAAAGGGAAAAGGTCAGGGTCGGACTCAGGGTCCGGTCATATAGACGAAAGGGGAAATATTAAGGGAGAGGGCCGGGACTAGGAACGCAGTCGTCAGGGGGCGGAATGGGGGGTGGTAGTGTACAGGCGGACGACAGGGGAACGGGAAGGTAAACATAGGTCGCCGGGAACAGGAAGGGGGGTGGAGTGTACACGAGGGCGACAAGAAGGAGTAGTCCAATAGAAAAAGATAGGGGGTGGGGCGTACCAACGGTAACATTACCCCCGTTTCTAAGCACGATCGTCCCGATCGTTCAACTCCAAGTCCGGCTCCGTGAGCGGTGATGAGGGCGCTGGCGGGTACCAGAGGCCGATGTTCAAGCCAGGATCAATGGGGTTGAAGTAGGCCCCGGAGAGGAAGGTGATGGAGCGGGACGGCGACAGTGCGATGGTTGGGGAGGCGGCGGGGGGCGATGGGGAACGGGATGAAGGGTTAGCGGGGGCGGGGCGCCTGGAACGGAAAGGGGTGGGGATGGCGTCAGCGGGTCGGTCGTGGACGACAGCGGGCGGGGATACGGGGGAGGGGCTGCGCGAACGGAGGATGTCCTCGACGGGTGCGGCGGGTGTGGCAGGGGTGGGTGGAGGGGAGTCGCCGTAGTCAGAGACGTCGAGGATCTCGTCGTCGTAGAAGTTCCCCCAAATGCTGCGATGGAGGTCATTCCCCGACATGTTGTCGTAGAGGCGCACGGCGCGTCCGTTCTGGTACTGACGGACGGAAACGGGGATGTTGCGGACGTCGTACGCGTCGATGAGGTTGTCGGCCACTTCTCTCCAGACGTCGTGATCGGTGACGCGGGCGGCAGGGTCGCAGGCCTGAATCATCGCCCGAAGAAACCTTAGGTACTGCGTCTCCGTGAACCGTCCACTAGGGTGAACGTTGTCGCCCAAGACGCCGATGAGGTAGGCGTTGTCGACGCCAGGGATTTGTTCCCACCGCTCGTTCTCAGGCGTAGCTCCGGAGTTGGACCTCGAGGAGAGCAGTCCCGTTGAGGTGGCCCGAGATACGCCACTCCCAAGGGTGTCCGCCGACGCGACGGGGTTCTTCTGGCCCGATTTGCCAGCCGTCCGGGAGTCGCTCGTCGTAGAGGAGGGCCCCTCCGTATGCTGGGTGGCCGAGGAGGGGCGTCCGATAGTGGACAGTGGTGGGGCCCGGGGCAGGAACGGGGTATGGGGGGGTGCGAGGGGTGCGTTGGCGGAGTGGCGGAGTTGGAGGGGCGGGGGGCGCGGACAGGGCGTCGGGGTCGGTGGTGTTGGTGAGGTCGCCTCCGCTGATGGTGCCGAGGACCGTTCGGACGGCCGGAGTCAGCCACTCCAGGGGCGACGCGGGGTCGACGACCATGGCGAACGGGGGTTCGTTCTCATCGACGGGGCTCGGGGAGCGGGGGGTGGGGCTGGGAGAGCGGGGAGAGGGGCGCGTACGGGTCGGAGGGGGCGCGCCGGAGCGTAGGCGATCGGGCATCGGGCGGAGGTGCTGCAGTGTTGGAGAGGGGGAGTCGCGGGGTGGAGGGGAGCGGCGCGGAGGTTGTACAGGGGAGGACCACTCCATGTCGGCCTCGTCCATGGGGACGCTCCCCCAGTTAGTGTTGCTCCAGTCGACATTGGTGTCGCCCCATCCGGAGACGTCGGCCAGGTTTCCCCATTCTGGGGCGGGCAGAGGCGGGGTGGGGGGAATAGGGGAGGCAGCGTGGCTGTCGTTGGTGGCGAGGACGCGCTCCAGCCAGGTCCGCTCGCGTTCGCGGTCAACCTGCTCTATGTGGTTGACGAGGTCAGCAATGAAAAAGAGATGATGGGGGGCGCAAATGATATCTAAAGCGTGGTCGGACATGGCGATCGTTGTGGCCCGCAGCTGGGAGACGGTGTCGTAGGCCCGTCGTTGGCCGGTTGGGTCTGTGAGCTCGCCGACGTCCCAGTCGAGGGTCTGGAGGTGGGTGAGAGTGACGACCGACTTGCCATAGATGGCCCAGGCATGACCGGCGGGCGGGACGTCCCGGAATCGCCATTCCAAGACATTGCGCAATTCCGGGTTGGGTTGCAGAAGAAGCCACCCAACGTATTGGCGTGGGGAGGGTTCACCGTATCCGGCGACTTCGTTGCCGGGTAGGTGGAGGAAAGAGAGGTGGAAATCGTGGTTGAGGAACCACTGGGGGGTGGGGACATCTTCGGGGGCAGCGCGGTAGGTGGAGGCGAGTTGGGGCATGGTGAGGATTGGTGGGAGAGCGGAGTGGGTTGAGGTCGTTCCCTAGAGTCGCTGTTGCTTCTTGTACTTGGTGAGGAGCTTCGGCGCATTAGTCATCTCCTTCCCAGAAACCCACGAGTTTTCGCTGCTAGGCCAGCCCTTCCAAGAGACGAAGTATTGATAGCCTTTCCCACGTTTCCGATGGGCTAAGATGGCCTCGACTTCCCACTCTTCTTCACCTTCTACGGTCTCCGGAGGCGGTCTGGGGTAGTCCGGACCGTGTTCCTTGGTGACTCGATAAGGTTTGAGTAGATTCACATGGAAGACGTCATGGATCTTCCAGGCCTTAGGAAGTTTCAGCCGAACCGTGACTGGACCAATGATCTCATCGATCTCGAAGGGTCCTTCCCTTTTCGGGGCTAACTTCCGGTGGGGATAGGGGAGTCTGAGGTTGGTCAATTCGAGGAGGACCCTATCGCCTTTCTTGAACGTGACCGGCTTGGTTCCAGCCCTTCGGGCCATGATCTCCGCTGCTCGGTTGTGCGCGGCTTCCGCATTGACTCTGTCTTCGAGGAGTTGCTGGATTCGTTCTTCCGCGCTCAGGTGTGTGGACGGAGAGAGGGAGTTGGGGAATACGTCGGGGTTGTAGCCCATGATGAGTTCGAATGGAGACTTGCCCGTAACGGAGTGTTTGCGTTGGTTGTGGCAGAACTCGAAGGCGGGGAGTTTGTCCGACCAGCTGTCCGGGTCGTTGAGGCAGTAGATGCGCAAAGCCAAGTCGATCTCCTGGTTGACTCGTTCTGTCTGTCCATCCATCTGAGGGTGATACGCCGTGGATCGGGAAGTCTTGACTCCTACGAGTCGTTGCAGTTCTTGAAAAACCCCGGACGCGAACTGGGGTCCTCGGTCGGATATGATCCTCTGAGGGGCTCCAAACCGTTTGTAGACATCTCGGAACAGTAGTTCGGCTGCTTCCAAGGTGGTGACGTTGATAGTGCAAGGGGTGATGACTGCGCCCTTGGTGGTGTCGTGGTCTACTACCACTTGAATGGCGTTGAATCCGTTGGACATTGGAAGGCCCGTGATGTGATCCATGGTGATGACCGAAAACGGTCGCGTGTTTCCTGCGTGGGGAATAGGCATGGCGGGAGCTTTCACGGGGTGGGTGTTAACCTTGGATCCTTGGCAGATGGCGCATCCTTGAACGAATTTGCGGATGAAGTTTTCCATTCCGCCCCAACTGTACTGACGTGAGACGAGTTCGATGTTCTGGTCCTGTCCGGGGTGGCCCATTACTGCCGGGTCGTGATGTATCCGGACAATGTCGCGTCGCAGGTCTTCATTCGGAGGGATGTAGATCTTGCCCTGATACTTGGCAACACCATCGTCCAGCTTCCAGTCTTTGGGTTTGCCGTACGGAGGTGGCTTGACGAGGGTTAGACGTCCCCGACCGCTGGTCTGTACCACCTTGGTGTCCTTCTGGGTGGCGTCCTTGATTCGCAGCAGTAGATCATCAGTGACAGCTCGAATAAATACCCCGTCATTTAAGACGACAACGTCCTCGTTGTCACGCTTCCCATCCACATGGTCGGGGCGGCGGGACAGGGCATCGGCTTGGGTCAAGGTCTTCCCGGCGTGGTGGTGGATTTCGAAGTGAAACTGGCCGAGGAACGCACTCCATCGGGCCTGGCGTCGGGTCAGCTTCTGTGCGGACCGCCAGTAGGTGAGGTTCTTGTGGTCAGAGATTACTTGGATGACGTGGGGGGACCCTTTGAGGTAGTGCTGCCAGGTCTCGAAGGCGCGGACCACTGCGAGGAGCTCTTTGTCATAGATCTGATAGTTGCGTTCTGCAGGCGAGAGGGCATGAGAGAGGTATGCTACCGGCATCCAGTCCTGGTTGGCGTTCCGCTGGCGGAGGACGGCTCCGGTGGCAAACATGGAGGCGTCGCATTCAATTTGGAAGGCCGCAGATGGGTTGGCCATGCAAAGAATTGGCTTCTGCTGGAATAGGTTGCGGAGCGTGTCGAATGCGACCTGACATTCGGGCGTCCATTGAAAGGGTAGATCCTTCCGGGTGAGTTGTGTCAGTGGCCGAGCGATCTTGCTATAGTCACGGATGAAGCGTCGGTAGAAGTTGCAGAATCCGAGGAAGCTCTGGACTTGCTTGACGGTGGTGGGTACAGGCCAGGCGCGGATGCCGTCGAGCTTGACCGGGTCCATGCCGAGCGATCCTTCGCGAATGATGGTGCCTAGGAACTCGACCTCAGCAGCGTCGAACACGCACTTCTCGCGTTTGAGGAACAGGTCCATTTCGATGAGACGCTGCACGACCCGCTGTGTTCGACGGTGGTGGACGTCCTGTGTCTTGGAGTGTATCAGAATGTCGTCTATGTAGATGACGAGCCATCCCTCTGCAATCATGTCCTTGAAACCGTCGTTCATCATCGCCTGGAACGTCGCAGGGGCGTTGCATAACCTGAAGAACATTACGGTCGGCTCGTAGAGGCCGAGGGGGGTCTTGAAGGCTGCCTTCCACTGATCACCGTCTTTGATGCGGACGTTGTTGTAACCGGCTCGGACGTCCAACTTCGTGAAGTACTTGGCCCCTTGCAACTGGTCGATGAGGTCGTTGATCAGGGGGAGGGGGTAGACGTTCTTGATTGTGCCGGAATTGAGGTAGCGGTAGTCCTGGACGGGTCGCATGGAACCATCCTTCTTGTCCACGAAGAAGAAAGAGGATGCCATCAGTGAGGTGGATGGGTGGATGTACCCCTTGGCTAAGTTCTCGTCGATGAACTTCCGAAGTTCCTGCATCTTGAGCGGAGACAGGGGGTACAGCTTGCAGTCCCGAGGTTTGAAGTCAGGTCGCAGGTCGATGGGGTGATCCCAGGCCCGGGGCTTGGGCATTCGTTCGGCCGCCTTCTTCTCAAACACCTGGTGATAGGTTTTGAGGTAGTCTGGGATGGCGACGGTAGCCTTGGCGTCGGCTGCTTTCGACCCGGCTTCGACAGCCAATTGGGTCGACACGGTGGTGCGAGCGATGGGGGTGTCTCCTATGATGAGTCGTCGGATGGTGGCAGATGGGTTCCATTCGGGATGGATGTCTCCGTGAAGGAAAGCGGTAAGGTGTCAGCGGGGATTCCCTGAGGGGCGTTGATGGTATTCCCAGAGTCGCTGTTCCCCCCGTAGGTATTTGGCGTCGAACCGGACCTTGCCTTGTACCCAGTCGATGTGGGGGTTGTACTGGATGAGCCATGGCATTCCGAGAATGATGTCGTCCCGTCCGCAGTCCGCGACGTAGAGTTCGGTGGGGAATTCGTGGCTGTTAATTCGGAAGTGGCCTACAAATTTGTGGGTGACGGGTCCGGCCGTGTTGGCGGTGCCATCGACATTGGTGAAACGAAGGGGAGAGGGTAAGGTGATGAGAGGGAGTTTGTGCTTCTTCGCGAAATTTTGGTTGAGGAGAGAAGCGCTTGCTCCGCAATCGATGAACGCATGAGCTCCGACACTTGTAGACTCGTACTCGATGCTGCCCGGGATAAGAATAGATTGACGTCGTCGTTCTGTAGTGGCAACAAACGAGATACTAATACAGTCAGAGGGCAGTGCTTCTGTCGGCGAAGACTGCCCGTTCAAAAACCCTCATCCGAATCGTCTACGTCGACCTGACTGATCGTTTTGTCAGGTGTCGCGTCGCCATTGTCCTCGTCATCGGCGACCTGGCCATCCTCTAGTTCATCGACCTTGCGCACCTTCCGCTTCTTCTGTCCAGGCTGTCGTCCCTTGGCGCGGTTATCCGCCTTCTTCTCAAGGCAATCGCGTGCGATGTGACCAGTCTTGTGGCAGTAGAAGCATTGCTTCTTCTCTCTGTCTTCCTTCATGGCTGGTGCGTCGACCCGTCGTATGGAGTTGGGACGAGCAGACTGCCCCTTCGAGCCTTGACCTTGTCGGTCGTTGTGAGAGTGTTCCTCGAGTTGGCGCAGATGGCGTTCTTTGTAGTTGGAGTGTTCGATCTCCAATACCCGTGCTGCCCACTTCTTAACGGTGGTGGGGATGGGGTACGTGAGGCGAACCCGTCGTCGCATGCTTTCTGGGAGACGCTCTTTGTAGAAGGACAGTTGAGCGCTGTCTTCGAGTATACCGGCGAGAGCACAGAGGCGGAAGAATTCCGCATTGAAGGTGTCTGGTGCGGCAGGTCAGTAGTCGAGGTGGTACAGCTTGGAGGCGGCCGTAGCGGCTTCCTCGATAGGCTGGAAGGTCTGTTGTAAGACAGTCTCAAACGCGTTCCAGGTGTTCCAGCCGTTTCGTCGGGCTTGGGCAATGTATCCGTCTTTCCAGGCGATCACTTTCGGTCCGTCCATGAACGTTAGGGCGGTGACGATGCAGCTCTGGTCGGTGGCGTAGTCGGCTGGACGTGCTTCGAAGAACAGGAAGAGTTCATTGAGGAAGGTGTGTAGATTGTCGCGGTCTCCGTCAAAAACATTGGGTGCGCGGACTTTGGTTCGTCCAGCGACGACGCCTGGTGCGCCGAGAGGAGCCACAGGCGGTGGTCCACCGGGTCCTTGAGGAGGTCCGCCGCCCTGCGGAGGTCCGCCAGGTCCTTGAGGCAAACCAGGGGGTGTAGGTGGCCGACCAGGCGGTGCAGCAGTAGTAGGTGGTATCACAGGTTGTGCTGTCGGGACTCCACTGCTGGCGTAGTGAGTGGTTTGACCGGGTTGAGCCCCTGTCGCCTGGCGTAGCGAGGAGATGCTGTCTTGGGGAGTGAACAAGTTTCCGAGTTGGAAACTGGGGAGGCTAGAACGGGGTGGTACTGCGGACATAGTGGCGTCTATGAGTTCTGTTGTCGTGTCCGCGTCGCTGTCTGGTTCGTCCGGGTGTGCTTGGAGAAGACCGTGGAGAGGGGTGACGGTTTCTTCGTCGTCTCAAAGAGCGGGGTTGTCTTCCGACAAGGGTGTAGCCTCGGTGGGCTCGTTCGCTATGTCTGGTAGGGAACTAGTGCGATGGGTAGCAGGGCTACGCGGAGGGGAGGGGGCTGTTGTTCGATTGAGGGCCCAAGTCGTTTGGATGAAGGCTTCCTGCCTTTTCTGTGGCGCGTTTCCGGTGATGACGTTGGGGCTGCTCTGTCCGTTGTATCGGTTGGGGCACAGGTGGTTATTGCAAGTGCGCCTGTTCTGTCCTTCTCTATTGAAGCTGATGTCGCGTCGATTCTCGGGGTTGTATCGGTGAATACGTTGGGCGCAATCAGTCCGCTGCGTATTCATGCGGAGGGATACCTAGTCCAGGTGGAAGTTGCGTAGAGTCGCCGAATAGTCGGAATCGGCACTAGCGTCAGGGGACTCGTATCCGTTTCGAATGATGCGACGGTGAGATTTGTATAGTTCCCTAGCCCCAATGAGTAGATGTAGGCGTCGGCAGTGTTCGGCGAAGTCCGGGTCCAAAAGACTCTGAACGTTACGAAGATTCTCGGCCTGTTCGCGAATTCGAGCAGCAAAGTAACTGGATCCGTGGCGTTCTTCTGGGTCGTGGCTAATGGGGATGGGGGGAAGGGGTGAGCTGACGAGCCGTTGGAGATTGTGAAGGGTGTTGACGACCTGCTGAACCTGTTCGATGAGAACCTGGATGTGTGCTTGCTCGGAGATCGGGGTGAGGGTTGGGTGGTGGTTGGTGATGTCGTACAACGCGCTCGCGTTGTCCCGAATTCTCGTAAGGAAGGAGAAGATGTCTAGTGGTTCGGGGCTTGAGGGGTTGCTTGCCGATGATTCTTGCTCGGTGTTGATGAGTGATGGTAGTTCGTCGTCCGCGTCGTACCCGTCGTCACAGAGTACCCAATGCTCGAGTTCGTCAAGGATAGTAAACTCGAGGCTCGCCTGGTCTGGTGTCCAAGAGCCGATGCTCAGGCGATATTCGTTCCAAACTGGGCTATGAAGGACGGCTCGTGCGTGAGTCCTTCCGATCCGGTCAAGCGTCCGTTGACGGATGAGTTCAATAGATGCCTGTCTCTGAGGCGTTGGTGCTATTGGTCGATCAAGGAGTAATCCTTCCTGGTAGGTCGCACGTCTGTATGCTTCCTTGAGCTGCCGAATGGAACGTTCAGCGTCCGCTGGTGTGGCTTGGCGTCGTACTAGGTTGTACGCTCGATGTTCTTCGGGAGTGCGGTTGTGGTTGTAGACGACTACCTCGTTGTCCGAGTAATCGACCGTAGTATGGTCACGGCCGTGCGTTTGTCGAAGTCGGTCTGCGAGTTGACGAATAGAGTGCGCCACAGTGAGTCCTATCCAAGGCGTGGTGGGAGAACTTCTGTTCTAATGTTACGCTGAAGTACTTACACAAGTCTATCCAGACTTATCACGCGGACTTATCCAAGTACGCGGTGTAGCACACGGGGGAGAGAGTATCGCGCAAGTCCCTAGATTGAGGGATATAGGGATACAGGAGGTAACGAAGAGGAGAACAGAAGTGGGGAGCCTCTACCGGCTACAGGCCTCCTTATATACTATGGGGTACCGACCGTATTAGGAAGGGAAAGGTAACCGACCAAAGTGGGGAGGTATGAGGAGACTGTAAAGGAACGCGTCTGGTCGAGGCTGGGCCCAGTATAGTACAAGACCTAGGTCAGGGTCCTGT
>NW_006766895.1:145902-198839 GCF_000275845.1 Dichomitus squalens LYAD-421 SS1
CACAGTGCGTTCTGTAGTAGAGGCTGCCGGATTTTGAGGACTACTCCGATCAGCTGTCTCGCGTAGCTCTCTTTCACTAGCTCGATGTTTCCCTGAGGCGACTGAGCACGTCTCAACTCAACCGGCTGTAGATCTACATGTATCACTCTGATCGAAGGTGTTACGCTGAAGTACTTACACAAGTCTATCCAGACTTATCACGCGGACTTATCCAAGTACGCGGTGTAGCACACGGGGGAGAGAGTATCGCGCAAGTCCCTAGATTGAGGGATATAGGGATACAGGAGGTAACGAAGAGGAGAACAGAAGTGGGGAGCCTCTACCGGCTACAGGCCTCCTTATATACTATGGGGTACCGACCATATTAGGAAGGGAAAGGTAACCGACCAAAGTGGGGAGGTATGAGGAGACTGTAAAGGAACGCGTCTGGTCGAGGCTGGGCCCAGTATAGTACAAGACCTAGGTCAGGGTCCTGTGATATAACCGAAAGGGGATAGAGGCGGGACAGGGTCCTGAGTCTAGGTCAGGGTCGGGTAATCTAACCGAAAAGGGAAAGGGGGCGCGACAAGGGTCGGGGTCTGGGTCAGGGTAAAGTAATGTAACTGAAAAGGGAAAAGGTCAGGGTCGGACTCAGGGTCCGGTCATATAGACGAAAGGGGAAATATTAAGGGAGAGGGCCGGGACTAGGAACGCAGTCGTCAGGGGGCGGAATGGGGGGTGGTAGTGTACAGGCGGACGACAGGGGAACGGGAAGGTAAACATAGGTCGCCGGGAACAGGAAGGGGGGTGGAGTGTACACGAGGGCGACAAGAAGGAGTAGTCCAATAGAAAAAGATAGGGGGTGGGGCGTACCAACGGTAACAGAAGGTGCCTCATAGGCGCTTTACGATCTTGCCTACGGCGGAATTCGTGGGGCAGCGCGAAATGAGTAGCGTTGCTAAGGTCAACCGGCGGACACAGTTCGTGAGCGTGCAAGTCGAGTACTCGTACCTCCATCGCAGACCTGTAGCCTTCTTCATCGTTACTGCAGTCATTATATGTAAGTCGTGCTGTTCGATTAGGCAGGCGTTGTCTGGAAGCCGAGTGTAATCTCATAGGCATATAGTTGACAATCACGCTCTTAGAAACCAATCTCACGCCCTCTGCCACAGCGAGCTGTTTGCCTCCGGCGTGGACCCAAGACTACTGTACACCCCTTCGTGACTCGGCATTGCTATAGTCACAGTCCGCTATCTTCCTTACATAATCAAGCGGACATTAGAGTGTACGTACATCGACTTACACTTGCAGAATACTCAATTCTGCCGCTAGGCACGCTGCATTGATACTGCTGACATAGTGAGGTAGATCAGTACCGACGAGCGTGATCTAGACCATGCGACCGTGCGTGATCAGCAGATTCAGTTGCCTGGTTTTCCAGGCAGCTCAGACTTCAGGATGTCCGCCGCTTGGCGAAGTGTTAAGGCTATATGATTCGCAGAGACAAGGCAAGACGGAGACGTACCTGCTCGCAGATAGCGTACGCTGCCTACTGCGTGACAGACGAACTCCTATAGATAGCGTTAGACTTTGTCGTACAGATGCGACAGCATCCCTGTACCATAGGCAGCACAGACAGGTCGACCTGTTCAGCATGGACTCTCAATAAGTGATACGCGGCAGGAAACAAACAACACTCACGACACGGAGGTTACGTGTCCCAAACACCTTCAGTGTCGGGTCTACCACGCCTCCATCGGCGCGTGCTATCATCGCCGCCGTCCCGACAGGATGGAATACCTGGAAACCGTTCTTCTTGATGTACTCGACGAGACCCTCCCTTCCTCGTGCAAGCATCTCCGGCCTCGGCATCACCTGTCCCTTCACAGAGGACCTTGACCGTGTGCTGGAGGACGTGGACGTAGAGGTCGTGGTCGGCCTCGCTCCCGAAGTAGTTCGGGTCGATCCGCGAGGGCGCCAGAGGGTCTGCGGACGCGCGTGCCGTGCGAGAGAGCGCGGGAGAGCGCGCACACGAGGGAGAGGTAGCGCGCGCCCGGCTTGGCCGGAGGGGCAATCGCCATTTGTTGGCGGCCGACGAACATGAGTAGCCTACGTGCAAAGGAAGGAGGGTCAGGTGCAGGGACAACGATGTGGGGGAAACCTGGGAGACGTACTCGGCTTGTGGCTGCTTCTTGTCGTCGAACAACTAACAGTGGATTGCGTACTGTCTTTTGAGGCCGGAGGAGGGCAGGACCTTGGCCAATGTATTTGTACATTGCGTGTCCGCCTGTGCACGCCACCGAGCGACGTCCTCTGGGGGCCGAGGGCGTCCGCGGAGAGGAAGACGGATGCTTGGGCGGGGATGGTAGCGAAAAGCCCTTGCCTTGTTTGTTGAGAGCGAGTATCAGAAGTCACGTCAGGATTTTAACTCAGACCTCAACACTCACTACAGCCCCTCTTGGGCTCTAGCAAACTCTGGGGGATAGAAAAATGTGATCCTCTGCAGGTAGGCATGAGCCAGGGAATTCTCACAAGGAGTAGATTCTACAACAGAACATGCATGTTTTTGTCGCCTCTCGGCTCAGTGTCCGATCACGACATGCATGTTTTCTTCGCATGATAGGCGACCAACATGCATGTTCTGTTGTATACGGCTCACAAGGAATACTCAGGATCAGGCTCACGGAGGTTCTCTTCTACCCCAGGCAGGTCTACCTTCACGTTGATGCCGTGCTGCTCAAGAATATCAGGGTTATCCATCCCGGATAGCTCCAGGACCTGCGGTGTTTGATACGAGCTCTCCCCCGGTGTCCACGTCAAGCTCAACCCATCCCGTCCCTCTGGAATCTGCTTACCTGCGGCGCTCACGAAATCTCTGCGGACGTTCTGAAGACGTTTAATCGCGCCGTCTTTGATGATTTCGATACCGACAGCTTTATGCAAGGGTCCATCTTGCTCGAGGATAACCTAGGTTGCTGTAAGGATTAGCCTGCTGAATTCTAGTTGAAGCACGTGTCTTAGTTATGTATGCACTGGTGAGCACGAGCAGGTCCTCGCGAGCCAGGTTCTGTTTAAGGTGTAAATATCAGCGCCAATGACGCTATCGTCCGGGGATAGGCTGGTGAAGATGAACTTTCCTAAACTATCCGAATTATTGTTCATCTACGCCCTTGCGTTCCCGAATGCTTCGAGCATGGGATGCGCTTGTAGGAACTACTTCGCGAGGAAGCGGAAATAGTCGTTACGAGGTAGAACTGGCACAGCCGGAAATGGAGCGACTGACGGAAATTCCCCACATACTACCGCAGCGAGCTGCTGCAGACAAGGTCAAGAGACGGCACGACGGGGTCAGATATTGAGTTCGAGAACAAGGGAGTTGGGAATGTGAGGGAATCATTGGCAGAGGAGCAAGTGCCTCGAGATACTGGATGTCTTCTTTGAGTACCCGCACCAGACGTTACCGTGAAAGAAGGATTGCGAGATGATACGGCAGAGCGAGTGGAAGGCACACCTGATGAGGATCATCTGGTTCCCTCGCTCCTCGCGCGTGTTGACCCAAGCTCGTTTTGTAATTGAGAAGATATGAGGGGGTTTTCAACGCAACTCTTTTGTTGTAAAGATTTGTGAGTAATGGCGTCGGGAACGCAGAGGTATAAGGGCCTGACCAGCACCAACACGTGGAGAAGAAGTGCAAGCTCAAGCATCGCAGCTGCCAGGAGAAAGACTCCTGGCGGCTCCCGATTCCGGCCCGAAGCCCCGTCTACGGTCCGAGATGTACCGCCACAGCACGCAAGCATCGATATCGCTGATTCATCCCTCGCACTCTCATCTGACTCGTTCATATCATCTTATGTTACTATCCTGGCTACCCTTGCGTCTCATGTCGCCGGTGTTTCGACTACAAAGTCCTTCTCCGGAATCTACTCGGGAAGCGCGTAATGCAATTCAAGGCAGACTCGTTACCTTTGCGTCAGCAACCCCGGGAGAAGTTCCCGCTTAAGGCTCAAAAGATATGCTGAACGTGTAGAACTCCAGGGACGGAGGCATCCTTAGGCTTTGTTTGCAGTAATTCGCTAAATCAATTGCTGATCCACTGGAGAGAGGCATGGATTGCTGAGCGACTGTCGACGGAGCATAGCGACTCCCGATCGAACAGGCTCAAGACAACTTTGCCCGGTGTAAGCATCAGGACTAGGTGGGCACCTCCGTTAGTCATCTTTAGTATTGCTTCTCATGCGCAATGCAGACAGTGCTTAAAAGCCTTCTAGATATTGAGGCGGCGCACTAAACTTCCGCTACCTCAAGCACCGCTTCAAGGTCATCACTGTCGTCCTCATGCGCCTGTACGTTTTCGCACCTCGGAATATTGCCTTTTTCCGATATCATTTGCTTGGTGGCTACGTTCAATGCCCTTGTTTGTTTTTGATCCTATCCCCTATAACGCTTTCGCTGCCTTTCCTACATCGCGCTCATGCGAATCGCTCACTTGGCCTTCCTGCATACACCTCGCCTACTCCATCTTCCTGTGTTCCATGGCGAAGAATCCGACTTTCCCTGATGACCTTGATCCAACTGCCTTCGATCGCTTTTTAAGCAGCTCAGCCAGATGCTATAGACGACTCGTGGGCTAGACATATTTGCGTTGGGACCCAATGATCGGTACCCCTGAACCTCGGTGGATATCCTGGGTATTGGGAGCGGGAGCAAAGCAAAGCGTATGAATTCTTTTCCCTCGAAGTAGCGCTGATCCCCTGCCCGTCAGTGCGTTGCTATGTGGAGGGCCTTTCCCCCGATACTCCCAATCTGCAATCCCTGTCAATCCCTGGTCGAACAACTACCCTTCCTCACAGGGTATTACTCGTCTACAATAACCCGACGAACATCATGTATCTCTCCGGCAGGATTTCGCTCAAATGTAGGCCACCGTTCAGCTCGACTCAGAGTTCAGAGGCAAGCAGGGCGACGCAGGTGTGCGAATCGAAGCCCAGGCCGAGATCGACTGACTACGCGCACTCTTTGGGACAAACATCGCCGAAGAGACTCGTCACAGTCAAGTCGCGAAGAGCATGTAGGAGGAGCTCGCGACTTCCGTTTGCAGGTCTTCCCAGTTTATACGAGCCTCGCCTGAAGCCGCAGGGTCGCCGCTGAGACTGAGAGCAGGCAGAATGTCGTATTCAAGACGGTGATTCGTGAGCGCAAGGCTACCCATTCTGGTCATCCGTCGCTCTCTGACCGTCAGCAAGCCACTCGCGTTCACTTCAAGAAGGTTGAGGCTGTGCTCGCTCGACTCCGAGCTCCGATCCCTCCGTTCTCATGCGATGGACGTCGACGATGAGCTTACAGGCGTTCAAAAGGCGTTCGTGGAGGTCATTGCATATCTTCGTTTCGTACTGAGATCTCATTCCTCGCGTATCCATAGAGTCTGGAATGTCAGCTTGTCAGCGCACATCTTCCATGCGGACTCGAAGACGCTGCCCTCCACCTCGACCGTCATAAGGCTGCTCTTATAATCGAGGTGAGAGATGGAGAGATGCAGCGAAAGTGGATGAAGCTCGAGGAGATCGCTAACGCGGACGCAAACCCCCGGGACGTAAAGGGACACGAGTGGAAGGTCAAGCAACTCGAGGCGAAGCAGGATCAGACCATTGTCGAACACGCCCTCGGCCTGAAAAAGGTGGAGCCACCAATATGGTTCATGGTACATGTACTGTCCATCCTATCTCCTAGCGGACGCTGAGGACGCTTGGTTGTACAGCGCACTGCCTACTCCCTTCCTGCCGTTCCGAGAGCGTGAATTTATCTTTTGACGTCCGCCAGTTGGTTGATTGGGAAGAGTCCGCGACTGTTGCTAGGCAATACTTTCATAGTATTGTGCAACGTTTCACTTAAACCTAAGCTGGCTTGCTATGCAATTCAACGTCTTCGAAACTATGTCGTCTCACGACTGTGCGCTCAGATTGCTTTCTCCGTGCGATAGGTTCATCGGCTTGTCGGGCTCGCATGCGTTTGACGTCGGAATGGTCATCTTGACTATTTATATCTAATAACGGTCGAGTATAGTTTGCCCTTCGAAGGACTTTCTGAAAATGATGCCAAAACGTGACCAAACCCAGTGAGAAATCCAAATACTTCGGCGGTAGTGCCGCCGCACTAAGCTGGTCGCTCCGGAAGAGCGCAAACTGATTGGGTGCTTATCTTAATCGGAGCCGAAGAAGTGGAAACCTCTTCAAGGGCGGGGGATGGATGCCGATGCCAGCGTTGCTCTGGAGGAACAGCAGGAAGTCTTCTTGTTCTCGGTTACCACCTCCGTGACGTTGTAGGTTCAGGCTTCGTCCAAATAATCGATACTGACGCCCGCTCAGAATCAACCACCAAACGTGGACTATCTCACAGCGTACGTCAGGGTCATCCGCCATGTCACACAGCCTCCGCTGGTCAAGCTTTCCATTGCTACCACGTAAAATCTGTAAGTGACGTCCCTACGGCATCCACGCCTTCCAGGCCAACTCACCTAGTCAAAAGGAGCGTATCCAACGCGATGTATTTTGACGGCACTGTATAGCATGACTGAAGCGCGATCGTTGCCTCTAGTACCGCCGCTGCAGAGACCGAGCTGGGCGTATAAAATCCGTGCAGCTCGCCGTCTATGTAGCGCGTACGCAGACGTAATCCCTGTACATGAGAACATCGCCGCGCTGACGCCGTCTAGCTCGACCCGGAAGCCCTACCCGCCCCAGAATTCACAATCTGTACGCGCTGCGTTAGCACCGGAGGAGTCACGAGCGTGGCTAGCCCGACTTTGACCTGCTCGTCGACGCTCCCGAGATGATCGAACTTCCCGTCTGTGCGGAGTCGAACGAGGTCTCCGGTATCATACATCATTCCTCTTTGTCCCTAAATCAATATAGATTGTTAGTGCATCCGGCTAAGTGTGGCAACCCAAGAGATGCGCACACGTACCCATCTGCTCTGAATGGGTCCCGCCTATACCTCATCTTTGTGAGCTCTGGAGGGTTGAGGTAGCCGATACTGACTACCAACATGCTTGCTCACATGCTGCCGACCTCACATGTCGAAGGTAGGGATGGACACAGGTCAGGTAAAACCGCCTCTGGTACTACGGGTATATGCCCATACGGGTACGGGTACTACGGGTCAAGTCAGAATCCGCATGAGTAGACCCGTGTCTATCCCTGTCGGCTACCTGCTCGCTGATACCAGCAGGCTACATGGAAGTAGATTGGTATGAAGAGACGCATCTCTCGGCAAACTCGGTGTTCAAACCGAGACAAAAATGGAAAATGTGGTCGCTGTGAAACTTGCTCCGGAGTGTACCAAGCTAAAAACCCAGGGATCGCAATGTAGGTGCACATTCGGAGCAATCTTCCAAGTATAAATTATATTCGACACACGTGGAGAAAACTAGAACTATGTAGTCAACGACACGCGCAAGGAGGAAAGCCGAAGGTAGATTACGCGTCCTTGCGTCTCTATAGTCTGCTCACGCACGCAGTCTCATCAAGAAGTTCGCGGTCCAAAGTGACGTCATGACAGAGAATTTCTAGCCGGGCAGTAAGTGGGAGACGTGTAGATACCTGAAGTTCTCAAGATTTCTTCCCGGCCCGTTTTTTATCGCGCTCCTCCTTCAAAGAACTAATTTCTTTCAAATCGACGACCTTGAGCGGCCAGGTAAGAGCGTTCCCTCCGCTCCGCATGACTGGGAGACCCATGTCCTCAAGTAAGTCGTCCACGTGCTGCGGCCACCTGCAAGATAAGGACAGAGAAGTTCGGATGAGTTCTGCGAAAAGTTGAGGGCACTCAATCCCACTCACGACCAAAACGCTAGATAGCTCGTGTGGCTGTTGTTGAGGGCAGTCGGGATCTGGGGGTAGCGGGTTCGAAGCCACGCCGCCTCTCGTTCCGTCAAGGCGAGCGCCTCCTCAGAGGTTGCAGGAAGACGTAAGAAGCGATCTCCAAGAAAGTAGGAAGAGATCCAGTGGGCGGTAACCTCAGTGGTGTAGCCGAAATTCGGGGACAACTAAGATGTCTGAGAGTGAGTATGATAAAGCACATGTTATGAGTCTACTATCCCAACGTACAACAGCGCCGTTGACAGCCAGATCACGATGGACGATGTGTTTTGCCGGAACTATACCATGGTATAGAGTAGACGACCAACGTTTTGCCTCAGGATGTAACGGAGGAGCATTTGACAGTGTCGTATACTTCCACTGATGTGTCGTTGTATCGTTCACAGGCTGGGGATCCAACCCTAGGTCCTTGGTGGTCTCCTCTATTAGTATGGTCAATTCTGATATCCACCCTTATGTAGGATCATAATCTCACCGTCAAAAATAGTGGGCCAAGACGACCTATATCCGGTGGAGAGAACCACAGCACTTGCAGGGAGGGATCTGCCATCCTCCAGTATCACAGAGATACCGTCGCGGCCATAGCGAGCAACTCGTGCAGGACATATAACTTCTACTTTCCCAGCAGATACGAGCGCATGGAAACCGTTAGAGCGAGGTACACCTTCATCGTTAACGCGAGTATGCCAGAACGGCCGCACGGCGCGGCGCAGCGGAGAATCTGCAGGCACTCCCGCAGCACGGTACTGCAGTGCTGAGGTTAAGTTGAAGAGCACCAAGAGCAGGGGACAGACGCACAGAGTCCTCAGCGAGACGATTCCACCAAGAGTTGACAATTTTCTTACCCAACCGAGTAGTGTGCAAAAAACGCCTGCATCAGGGTTCAGCAAAGTAAAACAACATAACACAAGCACTTACTCTAGCCCTGTTCTCAGGTGAATATGGGGCGATAAAAGAGCAAGGAGCCTGCCACTGTATCAGCCTAAACCCAATGTATCTGTGAGACCGCTGACCTGCTCTTCCGAATAAAGTCAGGAAGTGGCTTCGGCCTAGCCGTGAATGCATCGAAGTCAGGACACACTATTGTGACTTTGCGGCGTTCATTTGCGAGGTACGTGCATATATCTTGGGCGGACTTCCCTCCTCCAACGACAACAATGGATGGGATGGTTCTGGAGGGCTCCAGTCCAATCTCCGGGACAGACGCTAGAAGCTCAGCCCTCTTTCTTCCGAAGTCAACACTGTGGCACACTATCCTATGGAAGCCAGCAGCACTTGCAGCGCTGGGGCTGAGTGACTCCGGAACGAAGCCTGCACTGCAACCCTAGAAAAGATTGAGTGTTTCGAAGGCATTACTGAATTGAACACTGACCCCGGTACAGAGTACAAGGCGGTCATAAAGTCTGGTTTCAGGCAGAGCTGTCGAGCGGTTCAAAACCTCGAGCTGCCATCCCGACCCAGCCGGACCACGGCGAATGCGATGCACCTCTATTCCATACTCGATTTTGCCCTTGAGGAATGTTGATGCAAATGCAGTCGTGTATTTGTTCAGATCCTGGCCTCCGAGGCGTACATCCGAACGTTCCACTAGAGGCGACATTTCCATCGGAGATAGGCGATACTCTCCATGGACACTACGCAGGACATTCAGTGACGTAGGCTTATTGGAGCAGCGGTTATAGACGTACTTGTTGAGAAAAAGTCCAGGATATATGCGGTCTTGGGACCAAACACCCCCAGCTTCAGCATCCCGAGTCAAGACTTGAACTTCAAAACCGTCTCTCAAGAGGGTATACGCGGTTATCAACCCTGCTATACCAGCACCAATGACCACAACTGTGCCTTTGAGACGGTCTCCAAGCTGAGGGGTCATTCGCGGAGAACGAGTAAGAGAGGAAGAGTCGTAAGCCTACGATGGTCCAGATGAGGGGAAGGAAAACAATCCTCAGGGAACGGCTGGGCGCCCTCGGGGCCCAATTGAAGGATTGGGCTCAAGACGCACCACAAGCGGATGAGTCTCAGCTCAGTTCCATCAGACCACAAAGAGCACCTGAAGCCAACCTGATCAAATCTGAAGACAGGTACGGAACGGCGTTCGTCCCTTGTTCATCAAAGAAGCACAAGAGAAAGTTCAAGCTCAGCTAGAGCGTCGCTTTGCTTCGGGGTAAAGTCCCCAATTAACCGAACGGATGACCATCAAGTTGATGGTCATCAGCAGTCGTCTTTCTCTTTAGGTGTTTTATATCGCGCGAAAAGTCGACATGAGTGTCGTTGACAGCCAGGAAGTGCGAGGGGCCTGCGGCTGCAATATGATCAGGCCCAGGCTGTTTGTACTCATCTTCCGTCAGCTTCTATTCGCTCCACGCTGGTCTTCCAAATGAAGACATTCCTCTGTCAAAACAGGGTCCTGCATAGGTCGAGAATATTATGTCTGGTATAGCTTGGTCTGATAATTCTTTGGATGAATCGGTCGTCCTGCCAGGGCGGTCAATGACCAATTCTGCAGGGGTTTTGGGAAATGCATAAACGGATTGATTTATTTGAAGACTGCTCCGCCTGACAAATGTAATTCCAGATGGTACACGGGGTGAAATAACGAGCCATTAGTGCCTCAAACACCCCAATGAGGGCATCTCGTGATTGAAAACCATTATACATCTGGATCAGAGGTTGGGAACAATTACAGCACGAAACTTCGCAGTGGTGAGACGATTGTAAGCTTCCTGCGCTCTGTCAAGTGGGAATGTCTCCACTATCGCCCTTATGTTCTGAGCCTGAGCGAAAGTTAAGCACACCTCAATATCCTTCGCCACTCCGGCACCCCAACCTTTGATAGCATAACGACTCGGATGTAAAGCAACTGGGAGCATATCAATATCCCATTCGCCGTGTCATATCAAGGAGACGTTATACTCACTAGGTGGGATGACAATGGGCTCGGTTTCAAGTGTGAGCGGGAGCAGTGTGCCGTCAACTGCAAGACCGGGTAGGAGCTTCATGGCCGCGTGTATATCTGGTACCGTGCACATTATGACCTTTGCTCCGCCCAATGCTTGCAGTGCTTGCACAGGGTCAACTTTGGAGCAGTCAATGTATTCATGCGCTCCGAGCTCGCGCGCTACTGCTTCCTTGTCGCCGCTAGAAGAGATTGCAATGACACGGAAACCCATAGCCTTCGCGATTTGTATTCCGAGGTGGCCGACACCGCTTCATGTGACAATGAGGGCCCGTACTGATTCTTTATCGGAATGCACTCACCCCACTCCTTGAATAGCTACATATTCTAGGACTTGTGCATCCATATTTCTGAGGGAGTCTGTCGAAAGAGGCGTGTGTTAGCTCTGTTGTAAGTAGCCAGCATAGAGGATCATACTGAAGCAAGTCATTCCGGCACACATGAGAGGAGCGACCTCGGTCGGCTCCAAGTCACGAGGCACTGCAACCATGGCTTCAGATCGCAAAACGATGTATTCGGCGTAGCCTCCATCTCTCAGGATTCCTTGAAATACTAATCAGTACCTTTGGGAGGGTCATGAGCAGTGATACGGTACCGTTGATGTCCACTTGACTACAAGTGAAATACTCTCCAATAACGCAGCGGGGACAGGTGTGACAATGTCCTCCATGCCAACCCGCTCCGACGCGCTGCCCAAGCTGCCATTTGGTTTCAGTAGCAGAAACAGCAACGACATCCCCCACAATCTCGTGGCCAGGGACTCGCGGAAACTGGATAGGCACGGGGAGCGCTGTTGTATGAAGAATTCCATCACTAACCGGAGGGAGTGCGAATTGTGAGTCAATGTGCGTAACTCAAAGCTGATGGGGCGCACGTTGCACATATTCCGCATGCGAGGACTTTGACAACTATTTCGCCTGGATTAGGATCCCTCCACTTGACAATTATCTTCTGCAAATCACCACCACGTTCCATGAACGCATATGCACTGTACGTGTCGGGATGCGGGAGAGAGAGGGCCATTGATAGCTGATCCATTGACCGAACTGCAAAGTAAGCACGTGCACAATGACGGAAGCGAGTCGTCGGGCAGGGGGACCTTTCTGAGGAACACAATGATTGCTTTCAATTTTTGTACTGGCTTTGTAGCCTAATATTCGACTTCTGGCGTGCTCTGCGAGGTGTCGCAAGTTCTAGAATATGCCCCAGTCGTACTTCTACCCATGTAGAGCTTGTCTATCATTCACAATCAGGTCCACAGTAGGTGCGATCATATCCCGCTCAAACCCATCGTAGCTTCGCCACTTCGAAAGGTTCGTGATCTGATTGAAACCTTACCGGACTTTCGCGCTGTTCCCGGAACACGTTCCCTTATCACATCTGGAAACGTTACGATCGGCCTGAGTCATAGGCCTAAGGACCAGACTTTCTGATTCGACACGGTGCTGTCTACTTCAAACAAACCCTGGGAGATGGAAGTAGACCCACGCGGTGTCGACGCATCTGCTTCCTGAAGAAAGGTACGTCTCCGATATGAGACACATGTGGTAAGATTAGTAATTACCCGGGTAGGACTGTGAAGTAGGACACTTGGGCCCACCGTCCTAGGCGATTAATCGTCCTGCTCAATCTGTTCCCGGCCCGGCTCCGTATGATGCTTTATATAGAGAAAGGCGCTACTCAGGTCAAGGTTACAATGATCAGCATACGCAGGTCACATGCTCGACAAGTGCATGTACCGATATTGCCGCCGCCGAGAAGTGGGGACAGCGGACGCTATGTACATCTGTGATAGTGCATCAGACAGTAGAATCCGTAGCTTTCGAACTGTCAGAACACGACGTACCTCGTGGATGTTATTTGATGTAAGATATACGCAAGAAGCGTCCCAGAAGAACTTACGTACTCACCATACGAAGATGCCAACAGCAGTGGATGGACGGGTCTCAGATCTGCAGAGTGACCAATTAATAGCGAGTTTCATGATCGGTCACAAGGCGTGTTCCTCGGTAAAACTCATGACATCAACAGGTCAACAGGCTGCGTCCTCGACCCATTGCGCTACTCATGTGTTTCTAGGGACACTGCCGTAAGTAATCTCTCACCAATATATGATAACTTGAGGGTCCTCGTGCACTTGCTCCGTCTTTGTCACTTCGTGGAATTGAAGGATGTCATCGTGGTTGCGGGAATCGTGATGAAACTCAGGAATAATCAAGGAAACAACTACTCGTCTGTTCAGCACGAGCATGCTTAAAGTTATGCCAGGTGCCTGACTCCGAATATGGCTGCATTAGGACATGCTCAACAATAGAACCAAATGGAGTCCTGAGGGTACAAGTATCTCTGGGAAGTATTTCGTCAATTATGAAGAAGCGCGTGAGGCTGGGAGAATGCTCATCCCCCGGCTTTGATGCCAATCTCTCACTTCCTCTGAATTTGGAGCTTCAATCAGGAGTCGCAGTCTTTCCCCAGGCAAACTACAGTCTAGACTTGAACGATTCATTTGTGATAAAAGTACGGATTCGAGTTGATCATGTGAAGAGTTCTCGGTATGAACCGTGGCGGGTCCAATGAAGGAGAAGGGGTACAAGGAGAGACGTGGACCTGGATATTCTCAGGTTGCCGAGGTCGAAGGCGGCAAAAAAGACGGAGACAAGGGCGGTGAGAGGGATCCATGTGAAGCCTCAGGCCTCAGGACAAGGAGCACTGCAAGAGCTTGATCCTCATTTCTAAGGCCTGGTGATATGGAGGAATGTTGCGTCAGCGCATTTACATAATTTGCACCGGGGTTGGCTCCCTGAGTTCGTTCAAGGCTTCAAGCGATGGCCCACGAAGAGCGCTAAACGTGGGCCTAACGGCCACTCGGCAATATCCGAGAACTGTACAGCTGGAGATCGGCAGCCACTGCGGCAGGACTCCGCGACGCCGACGCGTACAACGGCACCGATAGGGACAAGACCAACGCCCAAATGGTGAGTACAATGTTGCTCGTCTCGCTTGCTCATTCGCTCACTCGCTCGTTAGTTGATCGTGGTCCACATGTCGTGGCTCATGGGACATTGCGGTTCGCGCCTCAGTCTTCACTTGCCCTTCTTTTCCTATCCTTCTACGCCCGGACGCCCGGCCGATTCCTCTAGCAGCGAGTTCAAAGAAGAATGCGTCGCGAGTCCCTAGCGGCAAGACCAAGACCAATTTTTAGATCCGGTGCTCCCGCTACCTCTATACAGTCTCGCTCAATGACCCTGAGAAGGCAGAGAAGCTCCAGTAGAGCTTGCCTCCTGGTACGTCCTCTCCCTGCCTATCTCCACCGCTTCGTTGGCTCAAACGCGTATCGCTTCCTGCGTAGATCTCCATGCTGAATAGATCACGGACACGCCCCAAGAGAAGTAAACAGCGCTCACCAGTCGCGGTCGTTTGACTTGCTCTGCTTTGTTGCTGTCCTTCAATCACGGGTCATCATGCATCACTTTACGGGATTGTATGCTTCACCAAGATGGCTTCTTATGCATACATGCTACCTCGCCACTATGGGTGATCCTTCTTCCAGTCTATCGCAGATATATTCATTTGAACGACCTACTCATGCGGCACTGACGTGGGTCCTGTGACGTCTCGCGTGCACAAGGTGGTCAGAGACTGCAACCATGTATTGATCATCGTTTGGGCTCCGCAAGATCGTTCTTAGCATTGGTTGACGTCGTTTACTCGTGTACATGATGACTTGTAAGTTTCCACCGCTGTTCTCAGCACCAGTATCTGAGTTACCTGCGTTGCAGAGACGTTCTGCACTCGATTGCAAGGGTGTGCATCCCTGAATTCTGCTTGCTGGATACAACATCAACACGAACGACGTCGGTGCTACATGCCAACCTCACTCTACTCTAGTTCATGCTTGTGTCGTTTCGCCCTCAATGTCTTCAATGAAGCGCCCGAGTTACAGTAGAGGAAAACCTCGCGCACGAAACATATCTCGTCATCCTTCACTGTTGTCGCGCCTTACATATCTCCTTCCTACATCTATACTATCAGAAGCATCTGCTGCACGATCTTGTTCAAGTACGCTTGAGGAGTTGCTTCCTCCCAGACGTCTGCCGCCTGTGGTATCGCCCTTGTGAGTACACTACGTTCGCTATCGTACCCGATATTGACTCACCTGAATCTGTATCGAGAACCTGGAGTTCATGGACCATACGTGTACGTTCCTAGCGTTGCCGGTTTAAGTTCATGGTCCCTCAAAATCCATGCAGAATACTCACGGTATCTCGGGAATCAGCCTATGCCCGAAATGCAGCTTGTCCACGCGGAAAACAGGCGGACCACCTGCACCGCAATCTTCCACAATCCGCGGCCAGGTATTCGGTAAGTAGTTCTCAACCCTTCCCAGGTTCGTCACGATACCGCATGCGGGCCGCCCAAACGCATCTACATCGAGAAGCGGGGCGATGCGCATGTGCTCCGCGGTGAACTGAAGGATACATGGGTTCGCGAGGTACTCATCGTAGTGGGCCTTGGACTGCGCAAGAGCAGAGAGCAGACGCTCTTTAGGGGTGAGGTCGGCGAGACCCGCGAGAGAGATGCTAATGGGCACCATGGCCAGGGACGAGACAAGGTGTGTCTTGCTGTCTCTATACGGGGGAGACATTCTTCCGTGAAGAGAGATCCTGACAAGAAGTGCGAATGTTAGAGCATGCAACGACTTGGAACAGAACGAGCGTACATGCCCGCCATGAAGGTCACATGGGCAGATTCGCTCTGGTCCTCTGGCACGGGCTTGAGGTCATAGAGGGCTAAAGCTGTCGCGGCCTCTACGAGGTGGCCGAATCCGAACCCCGCACGCTTGAGTGCTTGGACGACACTCGCCGTCTCTGCTTCTGTGAGCTCGATCAAGGCTCTCTGCACCTTGCCCGTGCCCACGTCCGTATTCGGTCTACGCATGAGGTGGTGTGCAGCCTTCGAGGCGATCACTGTCGAGCTATCAAGAAGACTGTCAATGCGGACGACGTACTGACAGGTTTGCGTGCATCCCAGCTGCCTTGGCGAAGAGTGCGTTTCCAACCGTCTCCCATTCTTTGCTTCGCCCTCCGGTCACGGTCACAGGGCCGGTCGGGAGGTTCTTGTGTTCTGTTCCCCATGGGAGGTCAGCGAGAGCGATGTCTTGTGGGCTGGACATGAACTCGAGCAACGTGGAGAATGCTTGCATGTTCGGTTTTGCATCGAGCATGGCGTGTGGTCCGTGGAAGAAGATGGCGAAAACGTTCACCAGGCTGCTCGGTCGGAATACATACACGCGAAGGTGCTGAGCGGTGCCGTCGGAGAGAATGTAAGGAAGACGTGTGATGTTTATGCGCTGAATGAAGGAGGAAGGGTCGATGACCTCATCGAGCATGACGACCGTCTCTTCCGCCCAGCTGTAGGCTTCGTCGTGATTGGCTAGAGGCGTATAAATCCAGGAGCGGAGCTTGGGGTGGTGGATGCCAAACCGAGGCGTCGCAGCCATGATCGGACACACAAAACTGGAATGTATAAGTGCGACGGACGGTTGGGCGCAAAGTATTCGCAGTACGTACCGCCAGCGTATCACAGCCTCTTTGGCAAGTGCGAGTAGCTCTTCGCCAGAGAATGCAGTGCTAAACGTAATCCCCATGCATACTTCTACGAATCTGGAAGTGCCCAGGATACGGGGTGAATATCTCTGTGTTCACAATCTCTCTAAGGCGAGGCGTACCCATCTACGAGGTTGTGCAGCTGGTCAAAGACTAACTCCGACCCTAAAAGAGGCCTGAAGTACGCAATTCGGCGTCAGCTCACGGGGTCGAAGCGTATTGCATGAGCTACCTCGTATAAGCGGTTTTACCAATAGGTTCCTGGGAGGGGAGAACATATTCCTCCCAAGAAGGCTCCAAAATGTTTCCTTGACCTGTTTGGGCCATGCGTCTTTGATAGCGTGGTGGGGAGGGGCGAGAGCACGACGACCGAACCTACCTACCTTATGAGCAAATCTTATCTACTTAGCGGCATCCGATGTCCGGGTACGCTGCACATGCAGATGTTGATGTTGTTGCGCATGAAGTAGGCCTGGAAGACACGTTGGATCGGTCGGGTGATAGATGGACGTTGATGACTATCGTTGGGTTCGGAATTGCACCAGCCCGTTTAGGCAACACACGGCAGAAGATATGGAGATTCCTCTTCTCGACGTGATGGTTGTTACAACATGACCATCTCCATAAATATATGTGCCGAGAAGTGGGGGAGGAAATACTGCGGCGAATGCGGGAAACCTACCCCTTAATCTATGCGACTTCCATGTCTGGAAGCAAAACACTGGCCTGGCATACGCCGTCCTCTGCTACACCTTCCAGATTTCGAGAATCACTTCCAACACAGAATGAGATATGATCGTGGTTTGGAGGTAGGCACAGTGCGCTACTTCCGTTTAGGGATTTATCCCTAATCCGACACATTTCCTTGTATGGCCATGATCCTTATCGTATGATGCATTCTTGAGAATCACCCGCACCAATCGTCGCCCTGACACATCGTAGGTTTGTCCGAATCATCGTGGCCAAGACCGACAAGCCAACCACCCAATGTAGACTATCTCAGTGTGTACCAGGGCTCGCCGCAATCTCCTGCAGCCTCCGCTTGTCAAGCTTTCCGTTGCTACACGGTAAGATCTGTAAGCGATGTCCATATGGCATCCACTCACTTCAGGCCGACCCACCTAGTCAAAGGGAGCGTATCCAACGCGATGTATTTTGACGGCACTGCATAACATGGCTGGATCGCCATCGTTGCCTCTAGTACCGCCGCTGCAGAGACAGAGCTGGGGGCGTAAAATCCGTGCAGCTCGCCGTCTATGAGGAGCGCACACGCAGACATGATCCCTGCACATGAGCGCATCGCCGCGCTAACACCGTCTAGCTCGACCCGGAAGCCCTACCCGCCCCAGAATTCACAATCAGTACTCGCTGCGTTAGATTTGGAGGGGTCACGAGCGTGCCTACCTTGACCTTGACCTGCTCATCAACGCGCCCGAGATGATCGAACTTCCCGTCTACGCGCAGTCGACCGAGGTCTCCAGTGTTGTACATCATTCCTCTGAAGTCGTAGGTGTAGGTTGTGAGTGCATCCGAATAAGTGCGGAAGCCCAAGGGATGAGCACACGTACCCATCTGCTCTGAATGGGTCACGCCTATACTTCATCTTTGTGAGCTCAGGAAGGTTGAGGTAGCCGAGACTGACTCCCAACCCGCCTGCCCACATTATGCCGACCTCTCCGCGAGGCAGAGGGTGCAGCTCTTCGTCCAAGACGTACACTGAGTTGTTAGGGGTCGATCGTCCGATCGTCACGTCCGAGCCGTGATGGTAGAGATCCATTGTATTCACGATGGTAGTCTGCAAGTCGAGCCGAGATGGGTATTAGAAACATGTCAGAGTGGAAGCATTACTGTTGTATAGCACAACGCCCCCGGAAAGTTTGGAATGAACACAGACCTCTGTGGGGCCACAGCAATTCCAGAACTTCACACGATGTCCCCATCGCTCCACAAGGGCCTTGGAACACGGCTCGCCTGCGGTCGCCACGACCCTCACGTTCACGTAGTCCTTCGGGTCGTGCGGTTCCAGTATCGACGGCGTACAGATGAGTACGTCGACAGTCTTCATCACCTTGATCCAGTCTGCACGTCGGAGGCCACGGAGGTAAAGACTCCCGCCATTCAAGATGCAGCCAAAGATCTCCCAGGCGCACATGTCGAAAGCGACGTTCAGCAGCTGCGCCACCTTTGTTCCGGGGGTGATACCCAGGTTCCCTGGAGCCTGGCACACCACTTGGCCTATGTCAGACCTTGTTGAACATTGTCTAAAGTAGTACGTACGATTCACGACATTCGAGTGACTTACGACCACACCCTTGGGGCGCCCAGTTGTGCCTATCAAAATTCACATTAGCGACAACGCTGGGTAGCACTCTACATAGTTAGTAGCACCTGAAGTGAAGATTATATATGCAGGATCCTCGGGTCGTGCATCGTCGAACCTCGTTTCAGGTCCCATATGCTCGTCCGCGTCTAAGAGGTCTTCAATGCAGTACCACTTCCCCTCCACGCTCCCGGAACGTGCGGCATGCGCCTTGGAAACTAGAATAACTGCTGGTCGAGCGTCGTTCACGACATCTCGAAGCACGCTTTGCGGGACAAGGGTCCCATCCAGCGGGATGTACGCCGCCCCAAGTCGAAGCACCGCGAACAGGGATACAAGATGCTCCAGCGACCTCTCTAGCACCAGGCAGACGTGGCTGCCACGGCACACGCCTCGGTCCTTGAGTTGTCGCGCGAGGCGAACGGAGCGCGCGTGGAGGTCGGCATATGTCAGTTGACGGTCGAGGATATCCTGAGCAGCGAGGGCAGTAGGCGATGCGGATGCATGAGCGTCGAGGAAGTCGCAGATGGTCCGTGTGATGCATGGAGTCGTGATGCCATGTTCTATGGAAAGGGCAACAGGTGTAGATTCCCCGCTCATGAAAGGGTCTTCAGATGCAGGTGAAGCACCAGTTTCCGATTCTTCGGCGGGATCGATGAGTGATTCCAACGACGATTTTTGACAGAAGGATGTGAGAGATTGGCATAAGCGGTCGTAAGCATGCTGTATGACGAGGATAGGGAGGAACGTCAGCCAGCAGAATGTACAGATGAGCTCGAGGCCTGAGCGGAGACGACGGACGAGAGGCATCTCTGGACGGTAAACGAGGGCAGTCACCTGGTGGCAAACACGAAGAATAAGTTGCATTGGCGAGCTATGCTGCAGCTGACAGAGAGACTACACAACTTGCCTTCAAGATTGACAACACATTTGTACGCTAAGAACGGGATTGAGACCGGCATGTATGATTGCCATCGCGGATGTATGTCAATTGAATGAAAGCGTGACGATTGCGTGCAAACACTGAGCGAATTGGAAGAAGTGTGATGTCAGGGGAATTACATTCTTGCAATTGCAAGACGGAGACTTACAACACCCAAACGGCAAGGAGACTCGGGTACGGCTCGCATGAACCCGTTCTAGAAGCAGTTTAGCGATGTCAAGTCGACTCGATGGTCAAACTGAGGTTTCTTCTGAGGATTGGATCACGGACTTCTAGGCAGATGTGTGATGCAACACTTGGGCGCGAGGCGAAGAGGGGCATACCGAAGACCGTCAGAGGCGAAGCCATGGAACGGCGCTTAGAGCGACTGAAGTTGGCAAACAGATGATGGATCGGAGGCCATCTATGGCAGCCGCCCACCACAGACATCTGCCATAATTAAACAATGTTTGTCCGCAAAGCCCGCATCTTGACCAACAGCTTACCTCCCGCATTCTTTGATCATCGGCGTGTCCGGGCCGAGCAGAATTTTAGGCCCCCGTGCAGTGTGAGCTCTTCACCCGAGTATTACATAAGCTCAGGTCTTCACCACAACGTTGTGAGCTTCCTGTACATCGAAGCTCCGAATGCGAAAGCAGGGTCCCCGTCTGCGACCTATCACCGCTGGCCTTGTCAGGTAAGCACTCGCCCCATCATGTTATGCAGGAACTGGAACCGCGAGTCCCGTATTGCGTTGGTTGTCGAAGCTTGGGTTGATTGTGGCCCCTCAAGTGAACCGCTCGTAGTTCGGCTTTGCAGCTGCTGCCGGGATCAGGCATCAAAGCTTCTCAAGGTGACTCAAGGTAACTGCATTCTATGCATAGGGTTCTTGTTACTCCCGCTCATTCCCCATGCTGCCCGCGTTGCGTTCCTGACAACTCTCCGTCTTCGATAGATCCTAGTTATCCCCGAAACTCTGCATCTCGGGCAGTGCTCGCTTCCTTCAAGCCTCGTGGCGAAATCGTGCCCAATACACCTCATCTCAAGCTTCATCCACTCCCCTCTTAGCTGCTGCACCTCTCTCGCCTTCCGTCGTGAGGGGAAGTCACCAGTCTCCTCGTCGTCACTATCATGCCCTTCGCATTCCGGAAACAGCCCTTGCGGCTATTCTATACCATAGGCTTCGCATTCTACCTGCTCGCGGCTCTTCCAGCATGGCTCGTCGCCTACGCCGTTCCGACCTTTCGTCCCAGGCGCCACTGGTCTCTCACGCGCTGTCTCATGGTCAACATCGTCCGCAGCGTCATCGGCAGTTGGTACCAGACCTCCCTCCCTTCCCCCACTCCGCTCGACGTCCTCGCAAAGGACGCAAAGAAAACCGGTTTCGTATGGGTTAAGGAGACCCCTGAACTCATTGTCGGCGAAATCCTCGAACTCGCAGAGAAGAATGGCGTTCAAGCGGTCCGGAGGGGTGGCTTCTGGTATGGCCCCCGTGGCCCGGACGGCGAACCTGGTCAGCGCGCTTCGCCTGACGAGCGCGTAGTGTATCACGTACATGGTCAGTCTCACAATTTTCACTTCCAGGAAATGCGCTAACCTACCACCCAACGTCTAGGCGGCGCCCACGTAGTAAGTCCCTGATTACCTTTAAAATCTGACTGCGGCTACTGACTCTTGCGCGTCCAGTCTGGCTCTGCGCACCCTAAAGACGTTACTGGGCCGCTCTATGAAGGATATCTCAAGCACCTCAACGTCCGGATCTTCGCGATCGAGTATCGTCTGTCCTCTACAGCACCCTTCGAGGCAGCTAACCCCTTCCCCGCCTCCCTAATCGACGCCGTTGCCGGCTATCGGTACCTCGTCGAGGACGTTGGCTTCCATCCGAGCAAGATCATTCTTTCCGGAGATTCCGCGGGGGGCGGAATCGCGCTCAACCTCGCCCGGTACCTCGTCTCCGCCCAGCTCTCCTCCCTCTCCCTCCCCGCAGGACTCCTCCTTCTTTCCCCCACTATGGATTGGGCATGCACGCACCGGGGTCCCCAGTCCGCCAGAGTCAGAAATGCATCCTCGGACTATCCCCAGCCCTTCATTGATTCCGGCTACACCATGCGCGCCCTAGTTGGCTCCCTCCCTCCCGAGTTCGCCCGAAGCTCTTGGATCTCCCCAGGTGCTGTGGTGAGCTCGGATTCCAAGCTCGACCACGATCATAAGACCGGGCTCTTTTCTGGGCTTCCACCCACTTTCATGGCGGCCGGTAACGCCGAGTACACACTCGACGGGATGATCACAGCGCGCGAGCGCCTTGAAAGAGATATAGGAAAGGATCGGGTGACGTGGGTGGAAGTCCCCGACGCTGCGCACGATCTGCTCATTATGGCGTGGCATGAGCCTGAGCGGACGGAAGTGCTGAAGGAGATTGCGGCGTGGGCTCAAACGGTCTGGTAGAGAGTATTTCGATGATCGTGGGTACAAGCTTCCATATGGTGTAGTTCACGTTTAGTTCTTTCATTGTGCATGGGATATTAGTTGGAGTAGTTAGCTATCGTCGAGAATATGATGTCGAGACCAATTCAGATGCAGACTTGGCGAAAGCAATCGCAACGTTTTGGAGAGCAGATCCACGAATATCAACGTCGTAGGTATCTGTAGTCTAGAACTATCTCATGCAGGCAGGCTTTTCATCATGAGTTGGTTTGGACTTGGCTGAGGACTTTTGAATCGAGCCTCAACCCGATGCCGTGTGTCAGCCCAAACGGCTACTCGAAGTCAAGGCGTCTAGATGTCGTTTCAATTCTGATCATAAGGCAGACGTGGAGAGCCGCCTTATTCTATGGCAGGGATGAAGCATATCGGAGGACTTTAGTTACTTGAGCTACTGATCGGATATCAACATGAAGGGTGGTGAGTGCGCAAGGTATCTGTCGGTAGTAACTCAGCTAGCACGCGACCGACCAAAGCAAGCGTTATGTCCAGGACTTGTGCAGGAAGTGCATGGGGTACGAGGAATCGTCGATAGAGCCATAAGTGAGCTAGATATCTCTGAAGTAGTCACGGCGATTGCTAAGAATATACTGGTGTAGATGAATGCGTCGAGGGATGAGGGGAGCGTCGCACCCAGACCGCAGGAAGGCAGGATGAAGATAGCCCTATTGGAATGTGCGCATTATACGGGTCATTTCATCTCAGGAACAGGATTGCATACTCCAGATAGGCGATACATTGTCACAAACTACAAAGACGCAAGTAATTTACATCGCCATTCAAAACTATAGTCCCTCCTTATGGTACATAATGACAGAATTCACACATTCGTGTCGGGACCGTCTGCCGCGCGGAAATCGCCCAAAGATGCATTTCCCTGCGAGGTCATCGAGTTGGAAAGAGGGCTCCCTCCAGGCACGATCTTGGCCTTGTCAATGCCGCCGCTCTGCGTGCCGAAGGTGTTCACGCGGAACGTCATCCCTTCCTCGTTGGATATCGTCTGAAGGTAAGTTTCATACGCGTTAGGCAGGGCGTGTGTCAGCCCGAGGCCGACCCGCACGACGATGAGATATGGTACCAATGCCTGTAAACGTAGGATGAGACAACATAATTTGGTTGGGGCTGAGACACAAGCCGGATGCAGCATGTGAACGTACCGCGACTTGAATAGCGACGTCCATGAAAGGAAGACCGACGGGACTCCCGACATGGGATAGCACCAACATAGAGATGGTGACCGCTACAAGAAGTGCTCCCGACTCGACGATGGTGAAGATAGTCCGGAGGTAGATACCGGGCCGAGTGATGGCGATAGATCCCTTCGATTCTGCAAAGGAGATTCGGCGGCCCATGTACCAGAGACGGCCCACAATGGCACCGGTTACAAGAACGTTTACGGCAATCTCGATCGTCCAACCGACAGTGGTGGCTAGAACCTGCACGATGGGGGTCTGGATTGTATAGCCGGGGACGAAGCCAAAGCAAATTGCGGTGAGAGAACAGGCTATTGTGAATGAGCCTGGGCATGTCGCCTGTAAGAGGCTCGCAAAAAAAAACGCACCAGTGTGGGCTAACTCTACCACAAGCTAAGCAGCCATGAGATTTTAGGAATACGTTGATGATCATTGGGATATCTCACCGGGATTATAATGATCTTCCAGTTGTGTGTCCAAACGACGTACATCCGCCATATCTATCAAACATACTCAATATAACATCTGTTGCGAGAATCACGGTGCACCTACAAGGACGAGATCTTGTATGAAAACCTTCTCATTCAAAGTCAGTGTCCTCGAACCCAGAATATGTTCTGGAAATCTCACCGCTATGGCGTAAATGAGGTTCTTGGCAATTGCATACTTCGCGGTGATCTGAGAGTAGTACAGAGTAGCGTAGAACGGCGGGGAGCCTGGTGGGACGTCGACGAAGGCATCCAGTTCTTCACGAAGAGACAGGGCGACATGTGTCGTGATCATTAAATAGAGCAATATGGAAGTTCCACCCAGGATCCTGTCATGTCAAAGAAATGAAACAGTGAGTTGGTACGTGATGACGAGTGCTGCTTACACCCTAGTCATGCGGCTATTGGGCCGCATGAAAAGTACATAGCATACACCCGCAAAAATCACAGTGCTAGTCACGAGTCAATATCAACAAATGTGGCGCCGTACTTGGTGCGAAAGCTTACTTCATACCTATCAGTTTGTCAGAACAAGTGCACATATAACGTTAGTAAGCTCTAAAACTCACCCCATAAGCCGGTCGAGACCCATGTAATGATGACATAGATCTTATCAAACGGGGGCACGCCAGGAGGCGAAGGCATGACAACAGAGGTGTGCGAGAAATCGAAGTAACAAGTGAGGGAGGGAAGGAGAGACCCTTGAAGGCGATAGCGGTATAGCATCGAGTATATATCGCCATCTCTTCAGAAGACCCAATGCATAGCCCAAATGTAGCTCAGGGTGGATATCCTGGATTTCCAATGCTCCCACAAGTCACATCACCCGACCTTGGCGGTGACATCGACTTGAAACTGAGTGCCCGGCCGAGACGCCAAGTGTCGTCTGTCTTCAGAATTGACATTCTTTCCCACGAAGACACGGCCCAGTTCTCCTATCAACCTGCTTCTGAGTACTCGTCGCTTTCAAAAAAAATGACCATAGCCTTATGGACATAATACATTGGAGCTGGCATTCTCCATGACTTCCAGCCGCACGACGCCGCAATGGAGTGTTTCACCGCAAGATCTTCGACAAGGCACCTTCCTGTCGGATAGCAGATTACTCGGATCATTCGTTTTGTTAGGCAGCTGCCTACCTAATTTAAGAAATGCTATAAGTGCTGAACATGTGGCTGGTCCATCGAGAAGTCTGAGAGAGCTGATAGAGATCATCAACGTTCCGTCACATACATTGGAGTTCTGCACGGACAAAAAAAAGGGTTATCCATTCTGTCTGGAACAAACGCAATAGGGTTTTCGGGGAGAAGAGTTACGCAATTGAATCTTTTAATATCAGGAAACGCTGGGACCCAAGCCATAAGCATTCGACGAGTGTCCGGAACCTCAAAATACGGGCTTGAGCAGGCATGAGCAGTACAGAGATGCAAGCCGGGCATATGCGGAGATAGATTTATTCCGGTGCGTCTCTTAACATTTCCGCGGGTGCTCCCCATTTTACGGTATTTGTCCACGCCATGATCTGCCTGTACGAGATCAGCTCGATAACACCAATCGTTCACTGGACGGGGGTGGAGGGTATGCTGAGAGTGACGAGACGAGACGAGACGAGACAAGCCGAGCGAGTGCACGAATCGCAGGCGCTGTCTATACTCTCACAACTGCCTATCTGGTTCTGCGTGATGTCCTTCCTATAATTGTCTGTTGACGTGACACTATCTCCGAAGCTGAGGTACTATGAACGAGAAGTAAGAAAGCTCGGAAGACGGTCAAGGTGACACAACTCACCTTGGCAGGGACCATATGAGACGAGTGCTCTAGACCTGCCGCATTCAACTGCAAAGGTAACGGCGATGCTTGTGAAGCGACATAGGCCATGCCATCAGACAGGAGAAGATACACACAGACGCCGCAAAAGGGGCAGCTGTCAGAATCCATCTGACAGGCGTGTGACGAGGTCAGAACCAATCTGACTGGCGGGCGATTCGCTAGCGACCGCCCCTATCTGCAACGAGGAAGCTATTTGAACGAACTTAACGTACACCACATGTCCGATGTTCGGAAGCCTGAATTCTATGTTGTTACAGCGCTGATTAACATGGGACGCCCGTGCTAATGCTGCATGGGCGACTTCTACCGCACCGATGTAAATGTGCCACATGCGGTTTAAGGGTACACTGTTACTCAGCGGGTATATGGATGACATGAACGCTATATTTAGGTAGCTAGCCCCTGCTGAGGAAGGTCGCATCGACTCGGAAGTGACGTCTGGAGCGCGCATGCACATGATTGCAAAAGACCTGACTCAACGGGGGGATGATAGGGTGTCTGATGAGTTGCCGAACAGGATATAATGTTGGGATGCCTCCTCATGCTGACTTGAGAGAGGTACAGGAGATGAACAACCGTGATACATGCTACAAGATACTGTCCAGGTCAGTGTCGAAGTTTCCCCGAAACTTCATGTCTCTTAGAATAAACGACCACACCACAGGGATGAATGTGTATGAACCTCTAGGCGAGAAAAGCGGTGCTCAACAAATGGCGAGATGAACTTTGGCTAGTCTTTCCGTCTATGATACATCAGAAGTACATCATCCTGTGCGATGTTTGATAAGTTCTAAAGCTGAAAGATGAAGTCCTAGGGTGCGATTGGCCAAATCTCGTGTTCGTCAAGCCCCTCTGTCACCCACCGGGCACGGGCAGCCGTTTGAACAAGATGTGATGAGTCCAGAGCTAGCATAGAGAACAAATCACTTTCGGTTCCTGTAGTTCCGAGGTAAGAGCGACGGACCGTCTTCGAATGTGCTGTGCACATAGCTTCTACCACAGAACGGACAGGGGCTTGGTGGTCAAAATACCAGTTCCCGAGATGAGAACTTCAGACACCATTCCAATCCCTTCCCCTCGCCGCTTCACCAGCCTCTGTGCGACCAATGTCCACGAATACGGCTCCCTCTGTGGATAATGTCTACGGGGCCTTTTTATTGGCTACATTCTTCAGTCTTATGTACGCCGAAGTGAAGCTCTGTCACCGAGTTTGTTAACCAAGATATTGTTTCTTTAGACTCTATGGCTTGATATTACGCCAAACATACGTGTATATCCAGGCCTATCCCTCAGACGATCTGTACATCCGAATTCTGGTGCGAGCTTTCTAGTCTTTTCAATATCTTCTTCTTCATACTTGATTTCTGCGTCCAGGTGTGGAGTGCATTGTATGCCTACACTCTTTATCTCACAGCGCACCATTCTCATAAGACTTATCCGGGTGTAGATTGTGCGAGACCCTGCACACTGTTTTCTTGATGCATGCTATGTAGTGCCGCTTTCCTCATGAGCGCTCTTGGCCAGTGCTGACATTGGGTATAGGTACATTTCGTTGGTTACCAACTATTCCATTCAAACGGCATACACAAAAGCTTTATGGTGAGTCATCAGACGCATGTGTAATGTACTCTGATATTGATACCTTCACAGGTCTATTGACGTGAGTGCTGGTACAATGAGGTATTACACCTGGAGCTGAGTGCATTGAAACAAGGCACTTCCGGTGACCTCAGTACGTCGCTTCTACCTTTCCGTTCGCAAAATGTGGGCATCGTCAATACGCTGATCATTTATAGGAGTTTTCCATCATCATATCGCTCGTGTAAGCTTAATGACAGATGGGGCACTCATATACTGATTAGCGCACTTATGCCAGGTTTTTTGTCCAGCGAGTATGGATGAGTATGTTTCTCGCACAAGGGGGTGCTCTCAAGCTCAACTTCATTCTAGTGGGTCTCAATAACAAGCATATCATCGTGTTTGCTGTGTGTACATGCTTTCCAGACGGTGACCTGTTTCTTACGAGCTATTCATTGTATAGTGCGCATGCATCCTAGGGCGGTTTGGTAAGTCTTACATGCAACATCGGACTCGGACATATTCTTACCCACTCATGTGTCCCATGACAGGATTTTGCCTAGGTGAGCCATGCTGAGGGTGTTTTCACGCTGTCAATTTCTGATAAATTCTGGCTTTAGCCATGACCACATATCTGTAAGAAGGCCATTGCCACTCGCCCGAAAATTGTGCCTGAGTGTGCTATAGCGTGACCCTAGGTGGCATGGCAAGGTTTGAGGAACGGATGAGTCAACAGCACGGCGTACGTACTGTCTTTCCTCGGCTCCGACCTCATTGATATGAGCACATCACAGTCCCTTATGTCAGGAAAATATGCGTGCTCGGCAGTTGTGCATATAATTCTGACTAGCTCTCTGTACTACGTCATATACTTGGGACGAAGGCAACGAAGATATACTGATACAAGGTGTGTCCTCATAGCGGTGTCGGTCTATCCCCTTGATCTGACTGTGTTCTTAGCCCAAAATCGTTCGTGCATAGGTCCATGCTATACATCCTAGATACAGGTACGCAAGCTCAATGTCAATTTCTCTGATGTATCTACCTCAAAAATCCCGCAATGAAGGTCTGTTAGTGAGGTCCGTTAACAATCTCAAATGCAGCTGTCGCAGGTACTGACATGGATCTCAGCGTGTGTGACCTTGTGTGTTGGATCTTGGTATGGACTATGCTACGCCAACTCAGCGCATAGTTTGCTTTCTCACCAGCTGTTTAGGTGTATGCAGCCCCGGGAACGGCCTGGTGGATTGCCTTTGATACCTTCACAACAAAGCGTGAGCGGTCCATTATCGATGATCATTTCGGGCCCGTCCTCATATCCCTGACTTCAGTATATTTGGTCACATTCCTCTCTGTGTGAGTCAAAACTGGTCATGACGGAGTCTAGATAGCTCATCGTATGACAGTCTCAATTCTCGCAATATGGTCGCCAATAGAGGCATTGAGATATTCGGAGCGGACTCTCCTTACGGGCCCAATTTGATTGATAAGGCCAGGAGACAGGCCCGAGCTGAACGATGGAACGCCCCTCAAGTGAGCACAACTCACCTCTTTACAGCGTTGCATATTCACAGTCTCTTCGCAAAACAGCTGCCTGATCCGCGCCCTGCTAGGATTGACATCAAAGTCGCGACGGAGATCGAGGGCGAGGTCCCAACTGCTGATGATTCAATGACAGACGTCGATGGTACGCAGAAGACGGTGCAGAGTCTCCATTTGTAAACCCCCACAGAGACGATGTGGGATAGAACTCTCGAAATTGATTCATCGATTGACGGGTCCTATCCCAATTGAGGAAAGCAATACGGATTATTCACCCCACACGGCATGAGAATTTGGATAGGAGGGATAGACACAAAGTATTGGACACTCCAGATAACCAGAGACTCGTCGGCTGCCGTACGAGTGACCACAAAGCCGAAGGAAGAGAAGGGAGACGCATACGACACGCAGCAGGTTACGACTACACAAGCAGAAAAACCAAAAGGTTGCTGTGAGAGCTGTCGCTGAGGATGGGGGCGACGTACTCGTTATAAGCACACACAAGGTCACGAAGCCAAAAAGAAGCTCCCAAATGTTCACATCATACCGCCCACACCTTTCGGCGGGTACTGTCTCCAGAATGCATAGTACACAAGTCCGCTGAGACTGGCCGACCAGAGCTTGAGGTATCATAGTGTAATCTTCGGAACGTTCTTCGAAGGGCAAACTATACTCGACCGTTATCAGATGTAAATAGTCAAGAAAACCTTTCCGACGTCAAACGCATGCAATCCCGACAAGCCAATGAACTGATCGCGCGGAGAAAGCAATCTGAACGCGCAGTCGTGAGAGGACATAGTTTCGAAGACGTTGAATTTCATAGCAAGCCAGCTCAGGTGTAAGTGAAACGTTGCACAATACTATGAAAGTACTGCCTAGCAACAGTCGCGGACTCTTCCCAATCAACCCACTGGCGGACGTCAAAGGACAGACGCACGCTCTCGGAGGCCTTTAAACATCCGCTGCGTGTAAGGCAACCGTATGTAAGATACGGAGATTTCGCGTACCACTGCATGTAGCACCCTCGAGAATTTATGGCAGGAAAGTGCGCTGTACAACCAAGCGTTCTCAACGTTCGCTAGGAGATAGGGATGACAATGCACGTACCCTGAACATTATTCGATGACTGACCGTGGCTTCACCTTTTGCAGAATGCGGACGTGTTCGACGATGGTCTGATCCTGCTTCGCCTCGAGCTGCTTGACATACTCGTGTACCTTTACGTCCCGAAGGTTTGCGTCCGCGTTATACTTTGATGCGGTCTTCTCGAGCTTCATCCACTTTCACTGCATCTCGAATCTCAATTCAAGAGCAGCCTTATCACGGTCAAGGTGAAGAGCAGCGTCTTCAAGTCGCATATCGAAACTGTGTGCTGACAAGCTGGCATTCCAAACTCAATGGATACGCGAGCGATCAGACCTCGATACGAGACGAAAATATGCACTCGCTTACCATCCTGGCCTTCGGAACAGCTGTAAGCTGATCGTCGATGTGAATCGCATGAGAGCGAAGGGATTGGAGCCACGACTCAAGCGAGCACGGCCTCAGCTTTCTTGATGAAGTGGACGCGACTAGCTCGCTGAGGGTCACAGAGCGTGTGATGACCGGGCTAAGGGTAGTTTTGCGCTCACGATTTACCGTCCTGATCTCAACACTCAGCTTGCTCTCAGTCTAAGCGGAGACCCTACGGCTTCAGGCGAGGCCTGTAGAAACTAGGGAGACTTGCGAACGGAGGTCGAGGGTTCCTCCCCCTGGCTCTCGGCGACTTGACTGTGACGAGTCTCTTTGGCGACACTTGCCTCGAGGAGGGAGCGCAACTAGTCGATCTCGGCCTGAAGTATGATCTGCGCACCCGCATTTCCTTGCTTGTCCTTGCGCTCTACATTAGTCAAGCTGGACAGCGGCCTCGTTTTGAGCGAGTTCCCGCCGGGGAGGCACATGCTATTCGTCGGGTCACTGTAGTCGAGGCAAATCAGAAGTATCGGGAGAATGGCCCCCTGTGCTTTGGGCGCCCCGGTATCGGCTTGTACCTCGGCCCGGGCACAAGGGCTATTTGCCCTGCGGGTTATCCCCCTCGTTGTAAGTCCCTTCCCGCTTCGCCGAGTGAGTTGCCCCTCCTCACGGGCATCAACTTCCTGCACGCCACAATGATGACCAAGAAGCGTAGGGCAGAGAAGCGTGTCGTCGGGACCGTCTCCCAATGGCACAAAAAGCTGCTCTCGTCACTCATGATGCAGCTCTAGGGCACGAAGCCGCACTTCTTCTGGTGCATCATCCCGAACACCCTCAAGGAGCCCGGTCGTGTCGACGCCGCGCTCGTGCTCGACCAGCTGAGGTGCGACGGAGGGCATCCGCATCGCGCGCCGGCTACCCGGACCGCCTCCCATTCATCGAGTTCTGCCTGCGGTACGAGGTACTCGCCCCGGGAATCATCTTCCTTCCTCCCGGCTACGTGCACGGCCGCAAGGCGTGCCTGCGCATGGTTGACGCGCTCGAGCTCTACGAGTCAATCTTCCGCATCGGGACGCCTAAGATCTTCTTCAAGGCGGGCGTGCGCAGCGAAGGGGCGCGCTGCTGCTCGACGTCTTCTCGCGACTGCAGGCCGTCGCGCGCAAGTCCCCTGCGTGCAGGCAGATGAAGAAGATTCTGACCGTAGCGGTGCTGATACGGATGCCTCAGCGGACTCAACGCACGGATCTACAGAGAGCTGCGCGGCTTGCCCTGCTGGAATCTCTACACAAAAGAAAGAAGGCAATTCGGCCGCGCAGCTTCCGATTGTGATGGCGGTCTCGTTCTGGGTTCGAACGCTCCTGGCTGCGACGCGGAACAACGACGAGCTCAGGCGGAAGGAGGCGGAGCTCATTCTTGCGGAGGAGCGCGCGGTGCGGGGCCAGCGCGAGCGCGAGGCCCTCGAGAGTGTCAATGTCAGGAACGTGAAAGCTACACGCGTCTCGAAGAGTCGCGAAAGGCCTTGGTACGGGTGCCCGCTTGTCGGAATATGCGCTGGCTAGCTGATCAGAATGTCAACAGGTCGTCCAACAACGCGCGACTCAGATGGAGGTCGAGGACCAGCGTCGCCAGCTGCAAGAATTGACCGCCCCAAGAAGCAGCTGCAAGGGGAGGTCAATGCCCTGAAGGAGCGTCTGTATGCGGAAATCCTTGCAAAGAACGACGAGATCGGTGAGTGATTCTCATCCGTTCAACACACAGAATGTTCATCATGTCGTGACAGCCATCAAGCGTAGTCTTCAAGCCCGATTGCAACGGCTGGAGATCACCTCTTCCGCCACGGCCACCATTCATTCTGGTGATTAGATCCCACAACAACATTGAGAGTCTGTCCTGACATCAAACCAATTCGCAGAACTCCAAGAAGCAATCGACGCATATAAGACGAAGACGGACGAGTACCTTAAGCGATACGAAGAAGTCGAGATCAAGCCCGCCAAGGCAGCTCGCGCGGAGCCGTTCGGTTTGTTCACACTTATCTCCACGAATGGGCAGTAGTGACACATCTGCCTGTAGCTCGGCGCGCGCTGGCTGACGCCGAGAAAGCCCGCGCTGAAGCTGTTGCGGACCGCCAAGCGACTGAACAGCGGTTGCAGACTGCCGAGCAACGCATCTAGGAACTCGAACGCAAGCTTGAAGAAGACCGCGAGTCGTCTGATCTTGCATTCTTGCGCCAGCGTCTTGCGGAAGAGATGAAGGACGAGGGTAAGCAGCACCAGCAAGACATAGCAAAACGAGACTACGCTGTGGACCAGACCGGCAAGAAGCATCAAGGTACGTTCTCGGCGTGCAGTCGCTACAAGCCAACTATTGACCGAAAATTTGTAGCCGAACTTGCACAACTGAGCGAAGGTCAGTGATCTGACGACAGCTTTACACATTCTCCCTGGATCACTAATGTATTGTTGCAGAGTTGCAGTCGCAACGAGATACAATGAGTCGCCTTCGTGAGGAGAGCCGTAGGCTTCGCTCCGAGTACGACGAGCTGCAATTGCGTTATGACGACGAGGTTTACACTGGTGGTTCATGGAAGAAGGACAAGGAGCGTCTCGGGACCAAGATCCAAGACGTCACGAAGGCGTACGATGCGTCTGTTGCTGCCCAAGCAGAGCAGCAGTCGCAAATTGTCTCCCTTCATTCTCAAGCCCGCGAGCTTCGCAGCGTACTCAACGACGCGGAGACCGATCGCACGCTTCTACCGAAAGCTCGCCGAGCACTGCAAGCAGAGCTCGAGGCTATCAAGATGGATCACGTCGATACAAACAGGATGTCGTCGGATACGGAGGTGCAACGGCTGCGTCTGGAGAAACAGGACCTTGAGCGTTCCCTCGAGGAGCAGGGCGATCGCGTCTCGATGGCCTTTGAGCGGATGAAGAAGGCGGAATCATACGCGAACGAGTGCCAGATCGAACTTGGAAAGATCAGAGTGGAGAACTCTGAACTTGATAAGATGAATGTGGGCGTTCTCACTTAGCTTTTTCGGACTATTGCTAATTAGTTACAGGCCAACCTCGAGAAGCAGGTCAAGGATCTCAATCTACGAATCGTCGATCTCGAGACCAGGTCGCTGAATGCGCCTCGTCCTGCGACTGGCTCGAGACGGTTGGAATCCAGGATCGAGGAACTCACAAGCCAACTCAGTCAATCAACGAAGGACACTTCGCGAATCCATCGGACGACCGATAAGGCTCTGCATGACTCGGAACGTCAGCGTTCACGTCTGGAAGAAGAGGTGAAGAACTACGAGTCAAAAATCGTTTCCATGCGCCAAACAATGGATGAGCTCGTATGTCGACCCATATGACCCTCCGCTCCTGGCTGACAGCGTTCATTCATAGCAAACGTCAGAGAACAACCTACAACTCGCCAAGCGTCGTGCTGAGCGTGAGGCGGCAGATTTCAAACAGAAGTCTCTGAACCTCGAGCGCGAAGTAGAGCGCTTGCGGAGTCGTCTCGAACGTCCGTCCAGCACATTGCTTGGTTCGCCCGTCAGCTCTCCACGCAAGCCATGACCGCTCTTCTACTTCTATGATATACACTGACAACGAGTACGACCCTACTTACGAGAACACACGATGTGATGACGTCCTGACACTGTTCGTTTACTGCCGCATGTTGCACTACTAGCTCTCTCATCTGTATCTTATACTGGCCAATGGACGTTCCTCATTCTCAGGCAGCTTTGTTGATCTACCCTATATCACTCGCAATCCACTTCGGTTTCTCTAATCCTAGTTGGTATATTTCATAGTCATTCTTGACTTGGGCCGGTCTCGTGACCATGTGCAAGTATGACTCACCCCGCCGGACGATCTCCGTGGGCGTGAGACACAGTACTGTCGAAATCAGCCTATGTAGGGACCTCCAAGACCACCGCAAAGACCCAGCACCAGAGCTCACATCGTTAGTGTCTGTCCGCGCACCCGGACATGAGCGCCGCAACACCAGAGAATGGCCCCTCTCGGATGGCACAGGTACGACAAATGATTGAGGAACACAATGAGATGGGATGGGATGTCGCTTTGTGGGTATCAACATCCTCAGGAGATGTGTCTCGCTTTTCTCAACGGAAGTCAGAAGAAGTGATACGACGCCCTGGGATGCTGGGAGCTACCAGCCCGCCTTGAAAGAGGTCTTGGATGATAAGGCACTTGCTCTGCCCACAGAGTGCCGCGCTCTTGTGCCAGGATGTGGACGCGTACGAATGATCATATCGGATTAGGATCGAAAGCCTGTGTTTGACTTGTCTGCTAGGGATATGACGCAATCCTCATAGCGAAAACCCTCAGTCTTGAGACGCTAGGTATCGACGTCGCGCCGACCGCGATAGCGGCAGCTCAAGAGTGATTAAATCATCCCCTGTTTCATATATCATAGACGTCTGCTGAGTATACGCGGTGTAGCAAAATTTGTCCTAACTCGCCATATGGCAGAAGCCCTGTAATCAGTAAAATCTGAGATCATCACGTATGCCGTTGGCAGCGTACTTCTTGGGCAACGCACCTGAGTGAGGCTTGATGAGTCAATCTTAGTGGTGCCTTTGAAAGCGAAGAAGCTTGAGTGGCACTCGGGCGCCCCGCGCACGCTCAGGTGTCCAGGGTCTGAGTCGACGTGGACTGCACTGATGAGGCCAGCCGGGAAGAGATAGGGTGAAAGCCGGGAGTCTGTTGCATGTCGGAATAAGACAGCGTAGAGCGTACTTGATAGACAGTCACTGCCCCCATGGACATGACATGAGAACGATGGTCCGTCGGTGGAGTTTGAGGTACTTAACCTAGACTGGATCCAGCTTCTCAGCCAATGGCACCTCTCCCTGTTCATACAGTGCAGAGTCTCTACCTTCCGATAAGAAGAGTAAGTAGCGCCATTCCCAAATAAAGACCGGTCAGTTGATATGTCCGGGTCGCACCAGGCCCTAACATCTTGAGTGATGGCTCACACCGATAAGTTGTTCCTGAGTTGTTCCGGCTCGCATATAGGTAGGCTTTCAATATTCGCTATGACCGTACCTGTTCCACTCCACATGCTCAAACCTACAGATAGCTTTTGAGCTTCCATCCGGACTTGGAATCAGATTGTTTCCAGGGCTGTACAATCTAACAACTTCTACCCGAGGAATCATCTCTCATTCTAATCATGAGCTCAGCGAGAGAGCGCTCGGAGCTTGTCACCTGTGTGAGATTGCGACCGGAGCCGAGGACGTGGATCAGGTCGACAGAGTGAGACAGGCCATTGAGCTGACCTCTTAGGCCTTATAAATTATGTTTGCTACAGGCTGGGTGGGCGCTGACTGGCTTATGTGTACTGTTACTGCTGTACGTCAGTCGTCTGAGGCCCCACCGGGAGTATGTATCCCCGTGATGGTGCACCGAGTAAATTACAAGCTATGTGACCTTCCTAGGATACTACACACATCCGCCCTATAGTCCGTACATCTTTCATCGACCGCTCGCATGGAACGCCTCAAAAATTCTGTCGGGTGCCAAGGCAAGGGTAGTCCGGGTCCTGAGCTTCCGAGTCTCTTCACGTCATGGATGCGCGCTCCTGACGATCGTCCTTCGTATCACATCTTTGGAGATGTTTACAAATCATGGCACAAACAGGACAAAGCCTTGCTTCTCTTTGACGAGGAGTAGCGTCTAAAACCGGTCTCACGTAGCTCCCACATACCGTACGGATGTATGCTCTCAGCGCAGATCGATGATACATCTCCCGTTAACAGCGCTCACACAGCACTATATCATCAGTTTAGCAGCCCTAGTCGCCGATGATATATATAGAGCCTTGTTTGTGCCCGTTCCTCCAAACACAACACTTTTTCAACCAGAATGTCTACGGTCGATTTGCCCAAGATTGCCGTGGTACGCCGAATCCTCCTTGCTCTCATTGTGATCTTTTTTGCTCATCTCTCTTTGAATACCAGGTTGGGATAGGGGCCTTGCTTCCAAGCGGCAGCCTTTCCGATAGAAATCTGGATTATCAGGCCTTTTTCGAGTTCTTGTTGCGAAAAGGAGAGGCCTACGAGCAAATACCCGAAGAGAGATTCAACTCACAATAGTAGGCTATTTATGCGTTCTACGTATGTGAGCTGCGAGCTCAGTGTTGCGTCTAGTATGCGTGGTCGCGCAACTGGGCAAGTGCTTTGTGATCAGGGCGCATTCCTAAAAGGACTAGACACATTCGATTTTCTCGAGTTTGGCATTACTGCGAAAGACGCTCGCTACATGCCGCTGAGCACGCGCAAGCTGATTGAGGCGTCATTTCTGAGCCTGCAAGACTCGGGAATAGAATATCGCGGTCGCAATGTCGGCTGTTATATGTCTGGAGTTTCTCATGACTTCTATACATTGTCGGGTCACGTATGTCTGTCGAATCTGCCCGACGATCCTATTTGTTGATGTAGATTCTCCAGGATGACGTTGAGGCCAAAGGATCTTTTGCATACGCCCCGGCAACCATCGCTAATAGGGTGTCTTACCACCTGGATCTTCGTGGGCCATCAATTCCGATAGACACCGCATGCAGCTCGACCTTGCATACGACACATCTAGCTGTTCAAGCTCTTCGAAACGGAGAATGCGAGGCGGCTGTGGTGGGAGGATGCCAGATAAATTGCCGGTATGTTCTCCCGTCTGGATTCATGGCAGAATATTGATGAGAACATCGGTAGCTTCACCGAGTGGCTGATTTATACTCAAGGCGGCATTCTCTCTCCAGACGGGAAGTGTAAACCATTCGACGCCTCAGCCAATGGGTATGTGAGCAAAGACTTGCCGTAGGAAGATGATCTAGAATGCTGTACATAGGTTTGGTCGTGGAGAAGGTGCCGTCGCGATTGTGTTGAAACCACTACAGAGTGCCCTTCGAGATCACGACCACATTTACGCAACTGTGAGACTATGCTCCTCCTTTGCGCATCCGGTCTCTGAACGAATGTTTGTAGATTCTAGGCACTGGAGTTAATTCATGCGGCTCAATTGCTCCTGCCAGTGCCCCTGTCGCATCTGCGCAGAGAGATGCGATGAAACGTGCATTTGCTCAAACGAGTAGATTGCCAGAGGAGGTAGACTTCCTCGAGTTGCATGCTACAGGTAAGGAATCTGCATGTGACCAGAATGCAACGACTAATGGTTTTCTATTCAGGAACTGCTCAAGGAGATCCCACCGAGGCAAACTGGGTTGGGGAAGAGTTCAAACGAGATGACGAGATTCTCATTGGAAGCGTGAAGGGCAATGTAGGGTGAGTTGGATAGACTCGACCATACTCGTTGCCGCACTTACCTGTTGCTAGCCACCTTGAGATTACCGCCTTCCTCGCGTCTCTCTGCAAAGTCTGTGGCATCTTCGAGACCGGGCTCATCCCACCGAATGTCAACTTCTCGCGCCCTAATCCCGCGATACGCTGGTCCGAGTACTGTCTACGGGTGCCAACCGAAGTAGAGCGCTTGAATGTCCGGTCTTCGAACCGTCCGCCACTTGTCGCGATGACGAGCTCCGGCATTGGTGGAGCTAATGGGCACGCTGTTGTCGAAGGTCCTCCTGCTGCGGGTGCGGATATTCCTGTGTTCTGGCTACAAGGAACAGTCGCGCCTTCTCTTCTTGTTGCTGGTGGACTATCCCCTAGGTCCGCTGTCGCTGTCGGCGAGTCTCTACTGAACGTTTGGGGCAGCGAGAACCTCGCTGGTCTGTCAAAAGTCTATGGTCGCCGGGCACGATCCATGACATGGCGCTCCTTCGCTGTCGCCGGTAGTGGCAAAGCACCCAAATTCAACGAGCCTGTGATAGTTCCCAAGTACAAGTCGCCTATCGTTTTCGTCTTCTCCGGTCAAGGCACCCAGCACTTCCAGAGTATGCATGTTTGGGCAGTCATCCTCTCTGGCCGGTACTAACATAACGCGATTGATACAGTGGGACGTGACTTGTACAGGACATGCGCCCCTTTCCGTGCAAGCATCCTCGAGCTTGACGAGGTCTACACGGCTGCCACAGGCTCCTCGCTGATTGATATCGGTCTTTTCACGGACACGGTGACAGAGACCAAGGACCCACTCGGAGACCCTTGGCCCATCGCCATCACTCTACCTGCCCTGACGATGCTCCAGCTTGCCCTCGTCGACACCTTAGCTGCTGTTGGCGTGACGCCTGACGTTGTCGTCGGCCACTCGGCTGGTGAGACCGCTGTCCTATCTGCCTCTGGATCTGCATCTAAGGCCATGGCGCTTGAGGTTGCGATCGCGCGCGGTCGAGCCATGACTTCTCTTGAGAAGGCGAGCGGAACCATGGCGGCTGTGTCCTGTTCTCCTGAGGAGGCCCGTCGCATAATCGCCGAAGTCCGTGCGGAGCTGGACGAAGGAACACTCACGGTCGGATGCTACAACACTCCCGCCGCCATCACGATGTCTGGCGCGGAGTCGCACATCGATCTAGCTGTCAAGAAGGCGAATGCTGCTGGTATCTTCGCGCGCAAGCTCCGCACGAGGATCCCTGTGCACTCGGAGATGATGGAGCTGTGCCGCGCGGAGTTTGAGAAGCTCGTACAGGAAGTCTTTTCCCGCTATCCAGTGTCGGCCCCCGTTGTCGAGACCTACTCCACAAAGACCGGCGGAAGGTTTACGGGAAAGTTGGACGCGCAGTACTTCTGGGACGGCACACTGGGTCCTGTCCGCTTCTCGGAGGCGATCTTTGCGTTGTCTGAAGCACACAATTCTGCGACATATGTCGAGATTGGGCCGCATCCAGTTTTGACAAGTTACATTGTGTCCATGACAGAGAAGCACACGCTCGTCACGTGCCCACTCCGTCGTCAGCGTGTCCCGGAACCTGGCGCGGAGGCTTCGGAGCTCCTCGCCGCCCTCGGAAAACTTGTCGTAGCAGGACACAACTGCGTTAACTTCGACGTCCTCACTGGCGGCGCAAAGCTCAGTGGAAACGCTCTCCAATACCCCTTCGCGCCAAAGGTTGTCCCATGGCGAATACAGAGCGCAGAGATTGCCAGGCAAATGCAACGACGCAATGGGCCTCTTAACTATCCACAACTCCAGGTCAACGCGTACACTCACCCTGACCTCGCAGACCACATCATCAAGGGGGAACCTATCATGCCGGCAGCAGGGTTTGTTGAGATGGTACGATGTTTGCTGGCAGAATGACTACGTGCACGCACGCTGATATTACGGCCCCCAGGCATTTGAGTTCGGCGCAGTGGCTGTTTTCGACGTCGAGTTCCACGGTCTTCTCCCGCTTTCTTCCGAGAGGCCTGTCCCTGTGGAAGTCAAATTGGAAGGCATCCGCTGGAGCGTCGCTAGCGCATCTTCTGTAGACTACTCGAAAACGTGGCCAATTCAGGTAAAGCATCTCACGACTGCCCATACGCGGTAATCTGACATGCAGGACCTCAGTACAACCGGCGCCATGCATCCGGCTTCTTGTCTTTCGAGCCTATTGACCCGTCAAGCGTCCGGACAGTGGATCTGGAGTCTCTCCGCAACAGGATGACTGCTGTCGAGATGAAAGGTTTATGTTTGAGTTCCTTCGGCTGCGCATATCAGAGCTAATGCAGCCTTCAACAGGTTTCTACCAACAGATGGGGTCCTTTGCTCAATTTGGACCGATGTATCGTAGGATCCAAACCTGTCACGTTTCCCGAGGACCGAACGGATCTGTCGAGGTTCTCACTCAGGTTCGAGGCGCGGATGACGACATACCGACGTACGTGTATTCCAAAGATTGGCTAGCGGAGACTGATGTGGTGCATATCAGCATTGCGGACTATCGCTTCCATCCTGCCGTTCTAGATGCAGCCATCCATGTCATGGTACATCCCATTCTGACCGGAAACTTTGATCCCGAATTGTACCATCTTCCATCCCGAATCTCCTCCATCCGCCTCTTACGCACCGGGCCCCTTCCCAGCACTGTATACGGTTACGCCACTCTCGTCAAGTGGTCTCCGGGTATGTGGTATCGGGCTTCTCGTGCTCGATGAAGTCGGATCGATGAAATTGGATGCTCATTAGCGACATGCTTCACAGATGCTATCACTTACAATGCAACCATCTTTGACGATCTAGGAACGCCCATATGCGCCCTCCTTGGAATCGATGTTGCGTTGCATGGTCACCGCGTCAAGACGATTCCAAGGCGCTACGAGGTCATATACCGTCCTATCGATCTCACCCTCTTCAGCGATCACAGCGGGGCTGCACTCTCTGGGGCTTTGAACCCTGATGTGCCTCGTTACGAGCAGCCCTCCGTGGACAATGGTAACCGATACATGACTCCTTCTTCCTTGCCGAACACAGGATCCGGGTCGACCACCGGGACAAGTATTCCGCTGTCGTTCAATGGCGAACCCCTTCGCTCACTCATCCTACAATACGTCAGGGGTCAGGAGATGAATATCCAAGCCTACTTGGCCACATTGGACGCTTCCGAGCAATCATCCGTCCTCTTCATTGCTGAAGAGGGACCGGACGGCGATGCTTCACTCGGCTTCACCAGGGCGCTCCGTCGAGAGTATCCTACATGGGTTATTCGCGTTGCCACCTTTGATCCCTCTTGGCCCCCAGATCGCAGAGCTCAAGCATCGCATGAGCTCATTTACCGAGCAGAGAAAGAGCTAGAACTCAAGGTGAACGCCGATGGCTCTGTCATCGTCCCTCGCGTCGAGCTGGCGGAGCCTCCTCCTTCGCGCGTGCCATTCTCTCTGGACCAGCCTTGGACACTAGAGGATGGACAGGTCCTTCGTATCGACCTTCCTCTCCCCTCCGCAGACCACATCATAGTGCAGGTCGACGGCGTCACACGGAACTCCACAGGCCTTCATCAATTCGTTGGCAGGGTGCATGGCTCCTCCCTTCCGGTCGTTGGCATCACGCCCAAGACTATCTCCAGCCATATGCAGGTCCACAAGCAGACCGTCATCGACTTCAAATATGGAGTAACTTCGGATAGCAGTTCATATCTCTCTGTGCCACCTCTTCTAGCGTCTACTACCCTCGCTCTTGCCATCGGACCCGACGCCTTGGGACATCCTGAGCGCCTCAAAGGGTCTGTTATCCTTATTCACGACGCTGATGGAGAACTCGGTCCTCAGATGTGTGACCTCTGCGAGGAACTTGGTGTGGAGGCGAGTCTCATCTCTGGCCTGGGGACGGCCGAGCTTGCGCCCAGCTATCTCAGGAAGCCCAACGTCATTCTCTCTGGCACCCGCGAGAGAAAAGAAGCAACGATTCTTCGTTCTCTGCTGGCCTCTAGTCGTGTACGTATGCTACTCTGGAACGATCCGGAAGAGGGTGTCGCAGGAATCACTGCACGGGATCCGTGGGCGATGGGGGATGCTCTTCGTTCATCGCTCGAATATCACGACAATCGGAAAGCCCCACCGGTTTCACTCGTCCCTCCTTCTCAGCGGATTCCCGAGGGGGTGACTACTGCATCCTTAGCTGTTGATCTCTTCGATCCGAAGAAGAGCTATCTACTCATCGGCGGTATTGGCAGTCTGGGGCTTTACACGGCGCTTTGGATGTACCAGGTGATTTTATCAGATGCCAAAAGCGTTGACACCACCAACTGACTGGCATTTTATCAGCACGGAGCCCGTCATCTCATCCTAACATCGCGTTCTGGACCGTCTACCCTGGATAGGGCAGGAGATTGGGTCTCTCAGCGCGTCCTCCGCCATCTTCGTGAACTCTCTGATCTTACACTTCAAACACCTGCAGTCGATGCAACATCTGTGAAGGATATGGCGGCCCTTCTACGACGTATGCCAGCTCCCCTAGGCGGATGCATGCTTATGGCCGCTTTGCTCAATGATCGCAGTTTTTCGTCGCATACTCAAGAGACATTCGACATCGTCTTCCCCCCCAAGGTTGACGCGTTCAAGGTGCTCGAGCGTGTAGTGGACCTCAATTCTTTGGACTTTTTCATCACGTACTCCTCGATCTCGGGAGTCTTCGGGAATGCTGGTCAAACTAACTACGCGGCGTAGGTCACGGTGGCTCCTCTGAGCATATGTATTCCGTTGACTGAGTATCATTTACAGCGCAAATTCTGCCTTGGCTGGAATGACGCGCAAGTACAAGAACGCATTCTCAATCGTCTCACCTGCAATCACAGATAGTAGATTGGTTTCAACAACGGACGGCTCCTATCAGTCTCGCTTGCGTCACGTCATTGCATGGGGCATGTCCGCTCGAGGTTTGTCCGACTATACTTCGATTCATTCACCTCAAGACTGATCTCCTCCCAGAACTCTGCGATCACATCGGTGATGGTATTCAGAAGTTGCGGGATGGTCCCGTATGGCAGTATGTGCCCAGCTTCGATTGGCGTGCGGTTCAAGACAACATGGGCTCCTCTCCCATGTACGACCATCTCGTCCCAGACGATGGCGGCGAGTCGGCCCCGCAGGACGGTGATGGCAAGCCCTCGCTAACTCAGATCGTCTGCGGTATTCTCGACATGAAGGAGGAAGACGTCTCCCCCGATGTTCCGCTCACTTCATATGGGTTGGACTCTCTCTCTGCAGCATCTCTCTCTTTTGCCCTGCGACCGATTGTCGCTGTCTCTCAGCTGCAGTTGCTGGCTGACCTGACAGTTAGAGACCTCCTGTTGAGGATAGACGATGCGGCAGCCACGTCTTCTCCCGAGGCACCCCTTGCTACCTCATCCCCGTCCCCTGAAGCGAATGTCACTGGAGACAAGATTCGCAACATGGAGGCATTGGTTTCTCGACTCACAGTTGACTTGTCTCCATCGCTGGTGCAAAATCTGTCTCAGCGAGACACCCTTGGGTCGATTGTCATCACAGGAACAACGGGTAGTCTCGGAGCCCATGTACTTGCACGGCTTCTTCAGGATTCAAATTTCAAGACAATCTACGCGTTGATTCGGGAGGACAATGACCGGACTGCTCCTAAGCAGCGCCAAATTTCGGCATTTGAGCACCATGGGCTCGACATCTCCCTCCTCGAATCTTCCCGCTTCGCAGCTGTGGCGTGCGCTCTTGACAAGCCGTTCCTTGGACTACCGAGGGACCTGTATGAAGAGGTGAGTTAGCGGAGCCGGTGTCACTTAGCTCTGATCTAATCATGACCCAGATTCGGACTAGCGTCTCTCACATTGTCCTTCTCGGTCAGTCAAATTGTACGCTCGAGTGACATCCGCAGCTGAGACATTCCGCAGGGTGGCCCATAAATCTCCAATCCCCGCTGTCATCTTTCGAGAGTCCCCTCGTGGGATTACGCAGGCTTATCGACTTGGCAAAAGAGGCCCAGGAATTTGGTCTAGTCTCTCTTCTCTACAGCAGCAGTTTCGGTATCTTCCGCAGTAAGTCACCAGATTCTAGTGTACAAGGTGTTGAAATTCTCTGACTGTTCACATCTCCAAGATTACCAGGGTACTTCTCCGCCAGAGGAAACGCCCATCGACGCGGGCGTTGCAGTCGGTACAGGGTATTCCGAGTCCAAATGGGTGGCTGAAAAGCTTCTTGAGATCGCGGGGGACAGGAACGTTGTCCGACCCGTTATCGTCCGTATTGGGCAGCTGAGTGGTGGTGTCAATGGCGCTTGGAAGGAGTCCGAATGGTTGCCAGCCATGATCTGTGCCAGTGCCACAATGGGATGTCTTCCCCAAGGGGACGGGGTCAGTTTCCGCGTCTTTGAAGCTTTAACCGATACTAAATGATTTGCAGTTGGTCTCCTGGCTTCCGGTCGACGTCTGTGCTTCTATGGTAGCGGAAATCGCGCAGTTGAGCTCCAATACCGTGTTCTTCCATCTGCGACATCCGAGACCTATGTCGTGGTCGGATACCATGCATAACTTCTCTTTAGAGCTCAAAGTCCCCGTGATTCCATACCAGAGTTGGCTTTCAAAGCTCGTACAGACCGTGCAATCCTCGGACCCCCACATAGCCCACTATCTCGCTCCCGCTGCCAGACTCCTGCCAATTTGGAAGTCCATAGCCGCCCAGGCCACCGATCGACGAAGTCTTGTGTCAGAGAGCATCGGCATCGGCATTCTATTGGACATCGAGAACAGCGCTCAGCACTGCGCAGCTCTTCGCAACCATTCGCTGCAGCAACTCGGACCGGACGATGTGGGTAGATGGGTAGAATACTGGAAGAGAGTTGGCGCGATGTCCTCTGCATGAATTCCTGTCTTGTCTTGTTCCCTCGTTTTTGTATTGATCGTTTCATAATGATATCTTCTTGTAGTATAGTCCCCATATCACACGTTGCCGTGTGGCAGTCATCTCTGAGCCTTTTGTCTGCTAGTTTGGCTCAAGGCAAACGTTGTTCTCGACCGCAAACCCTTCGGTAGACTTGTTTTACCATCTTCGCTGGACGCCGCATCCCTAAAGTCTCTCTGTAGCTTTCGAAGTTTATAGACTCTAACATCGGTGCTGGCTCCTGCTACGTGTTGACTGGCCTGTGAGTCCTGACTCTTTCACCAAGCTCTTACGCCTGCATCTGCAGCGTCTCGATCGGGAGGCAGTCATAAAAGATGTGCTCTGTAGAGACGTTTCCTTATCCGCCGTAATCCATTGGTGTCGATAGGCATTCGATGACTCACGGCGGGATCGATGTCAGTTCCGCGCCTTTCTACTCTTCACATCCTCCTACTCGTCCATGATACTCTGCACGACCTGCACGTCCGCAAGGCACACATTACGCCCCGGCGTATCACACACTGCACTCTGCTCGTTCAAGAAAATCTCGTATACCGCGTTGAGGCCTCTGTGCGACCTACAGCGGAGGTAGACTGTCCAAGTCAGAAGCTGTCCACATCGCAGGGACGCCTTATGCACTACAACGCAACCAAGACGCGATCGCCCTGCTCCTCGAGGGAACACTCAATGTGTCTCTCACGACGCAGCCGCTGCACCTCCGTATCCGACGGCATCTTCGTATCAACACGGTACCTCGAGCTCTGCCAGCAGAACGCGGAGCCTTCTGTAGAAGCTTACAATCCGTTCTCGCATCATTTAGCGCTCGGTGAAGCTAGCGGACTGTAATCTACATGGACGGCACCAGAACCACGGCACACCTTCGTGTCGTGACGGCTTAGATCTCGGTATCGAGAGGCTCCTTGTCTTCCTTCCACGAACCGACATTTTGAACCTCGCCGTCGTGACGCAACTGCACTTCGTCATACTTGGATACTTGGATACGGCTCTCCTGACGAAAGCGGATCATCATATCTAGTTGCGACTGCAGTTCTGCACGACTATGCGATCTATGGAATGCGTGAGTCTGCGTCCCGTACTGCGGCGCGCTCGCAGTGTCGTTCAAGTTGGCTTTGCGCGCTGGCGAAGGGCGTCGCTCAGCTCGAAGGCCTCCGTGCCGTACATGTACAGCGGCCACTGGCCCGGTGCGGTCGTCCCCTGGGGCACGTACCCGGTAGGGAATCCGTCTGAGATCTCGCGCTCATCGATCTCGTACTGCAGCCCGACTTGCACCGAAAAACGTGCGAAACCGACGGAACCGAGCGTGCCCTGCTTTAAGGTGATGCCCCCGTCATTCGCGAGAAGGAAATGGGACTGGGTGAGGTTGAAGAGAGGGGAGTGGATGAGAGCGAACGTGGATAGCGCCGCGTTGATCTCGCCCTCGTCTGTGACGAGCTGGCAGATGTCGGCCGAGGCCGTGCAGTGGATGGCGGGATAGCGCCGGGAGAGACCAGGAACGGTGACGTTGCGTGCGAGGAGGTTGAACTCGGGGATGCCGGTCCATGCGTTGGCCTCATCGGTGTACTGCGGAGGACTATGAGACGGAGGCTCCAGAGGCTAGACAAGAATGTACTCGCAAAGTCAACGATGACGACCTGTGGTGCTATGGGATGCGAATTCGCTGCCGCCACCAAGGCTTGAACCGCTAGCGGGGAGTCTCCATATGCACATCCACATCGGCGAGAAGGACCTATCAGTTTCGTTGGACGCGTAGACGCAGGTGCCTAACAGCCCACAAGATGTCAACACACATGGTAGTTAGGAGAACACCAGGATATGCCGCAGCAAAGTACCGCCATAGTATGTATGGTAAAACCGGCGCTGCGGCAGATCTGATGACCTTCACCCCTGACAATGACATGCCAGACGCAGGGCGGAGCGCCCAACACGAACACGCACCTTGTACCTATCATGGATGGCCTTAGCGTCCGCTCCCTGATGCCTCTGCAGGTCGGGCAAGAACAACAAGCAGACTTACCTTGCATATACATTGGGGGTAGTGTGGGAAAGAAGTTCAGGGAGCATCAAGACGGCCAGGAGCCGTCAGCAGATAGGCAGAGGAGGCAAAGTGGGGGCAGGGACCCTGCGACACGATCCTCCACGCCGACGAGGGGCAGTCGCAGGGTGTTGCAACTGATGTAGCAATCAAGGGGAAGGGAGGAGGAAAATATGAGTAACCAAAGGCGAACAGGTCCATCAAGAGCAGCCCGATAAACAGAGAATATGAGTACATGTGCGCAGGAGTGGAGGGACAGCGTTGGAGGTTGAGCGCATGAAGAAAGTAGATGAGGACATGGGGACATAGAGGGACAGTCATACAGCGAGGAGACGTGCCTATCCGCCGGTGAGGATGAGAGAACGGACAGTATATATTGAGGAGCAGGTATGGACGAGCGTGGGAATTAGATCACAACAGAGGCACGTGACTGTCTGCGCAATGCTATCTGAGGTCGGCCCGACGGAGTCGAATGGCGAGCTCGACAACCGGGGAGGTCGGTAAGGTGAGGGGATTATTGAAAAGGGAGCATGCGCGTTGGGATAGTGGACATCTTCTGTCAGTGACCGCACCACGAGACAGACGGATTGCGAGAGCGAAAGGCACACCTGATGAGGTTCTGATTCTCTCGCTCCTTGCCAGTGGTGACCCAAGCGTGGTCTGCAGCTGGGAAGATGCAAGGGGGTTATCATCGCAACATTGTCCGAAGTATTTGTGGATGATGACATTAGAGCAGAGGAGTACCAAGGAGACCATAGGAAAACCAGAGAAGGTGGGGAGCAAGCGCGGCAGCGACTGTTTGTCTGTTCTGACGCAGGTGTTGCCGACCGATAGCGAATTGGCAGATCCATTGGCCTAGTACGAATGCATTTCAGTGACGCCTGCCCGCACCTCCCGCCGAGATGCACTTACTAAGGTGGTCCCGCTATCTCGAGCTCTCCACAGCAGGCGCGACGACGAGACTGGGCTTCAGATACGCGAAGCGATGAAGATAGAGCTTTTGTGAGCTTGTACCGGAAGATGCTACAAGATTGTCGGAGGTTTGACGAAGAGTGAAAACCAGTGCAAAGGAGGAGCCGCAGCTGCCAAAAGAAAGACGACTCATTCCGATCTCGACTCCCCGTCCGGCCCGAACCCTAGTTCACGGTCCGCGATGGAGCGTCATCTCACGCAAGCGCCAGGACGCATCACGGATTCATTCTCTGCACTTGTCCCCAATCGAGGCTCAATCCAACATTCTACATCGTCTCGCGTCCGAGTTCCTCTCGTCCGACTGTGCTTGAACATCTGGCTATTACGGGGGCCCATGTAGTTGGTCGTGCGATTACAAAGCCCCTCTTCGGAATCTACTCGGGAAGCATCGTGATGCGATTCAAGGCAGATTCTTTACCTTTGCCTCAGCGACTCCGGGAGAAGCTCCTTCGAAAACCACCCACGGACGGTCCTAGTCCTCTGGGACCCTCTTACGGTGAGTTACTAGCCACTTTCTGGTCCACTGGAGAGGAGTGGATTGCTGAGGGGCTGTCAACCGCATGTAGCAACTCCCGATCAGCCAGGACTAAGACAACTTTGGTCGCTGTAGCTTCAGGACTGTGTGGGCACCTTCATCAAGTCACCTGTGGTGTTGGCACTCACGCTGACGGTGCCCGAAAGGCCTCCAGATGTTGAGGCAGTGCACTCAACTTCCGCTACCTCAAGCACCGTGTCGAGGTCATCATGACCGTCCTGATGCACCTGTACGTCTCTGCATTCCTGAACAATGCCCTTTTCTGATATCCTTCGTTCGGTGGCTATGTTATATTCCCATTCCCGTCTCTGATCATATACCTTATACTGCTTTCATTGCCCCTCATACGTTGCGCTTGTGAGAATCGCCCCACTTTTCCTGCTTGCATCTACTTCGTCTACTCCATCCTCCTGTGTTCCATGGCAAAGAATCCGACTTTCCACCTGATGGTGTTGATTCAATTGCCCTCGAATGCCTTTTCAGGGAGAGGGAGGTCGGCTAGATGCTCCAGACGATTCGCGGGGTAGAGGAACTCGCGTTAGGACCTAGTGGTCGGTACCTCTGAAGCTCGGTGGGTATACTAGGTCTTGGGTGCAAGACAAAGCGTATGACTTCCTTCCCCTCGAAGCCGCGCTGATCCCCTTCTCGTCAGTGCGTTCCCACGTGGAGAACCTCCCGATACTTCGACATTTGACCATTTGCTGATGTTGTGCGGAAGCCTCACCGGTACCGTTTGCCTTCTGTGCTCAGCAACCTGCTTCCTAAGACTTTACTGCAGCCTTGTCGTCTAAGGCCACATTGGGCTCCTTTGAGTCCCCTGAGGTCACAACGTATCCCGGATCTTACCAGCGCGATGCGCTTGCGGTTTGCGCGCGGGCGAGCCGCATTGGTATTTCCATTCATCAACTTACATCCGTCGCTCTCAGTCTCATCTGCATTTCAGCGCATCGGCTGTGCCAATAACACCGGTTGTTGAGCGGCTCCTACTCGTGAACACAACCTATCAATACTCGAGGCGGGTAGTGTGGCCTTCTTTGCAGCTACGCTGTTGCTCACCATTAGTGCGACCTGGAATCCACTTCAGCCACCAAGCGATGGACCGTGTATACCCCTCAGAGATTCCCCTTCTCCGTCGTCTCCGCTCGGGCCTCGAGCTCATCTTGGCATTCTGCTGGGACACACTCCTCCCTATCCTTACCACACTGCATGATTACTACGGCTCACACCAATCTCTCTCGTCCTCATCCTTCGTCGATCCCTCTGAAGGATCGCAAACTGGTGCATCACCTACATCCGAGGACCCTTTCACCGGCGATGAATCTATGCCCATTGTCCTTTCTACAGCACATGGCATCACGACTCCACCCATCACCCAGACCATCTGCGACAGCCTCGACGCACATGCATCCGCATCGCCTACTGCCCTCGCTGCTCAGGATATCCTCGACTGCCAACTGACATATGCCGATCTTTACGCGCGCTCTGTTCGCCTGACGCGACAAATCATAGACCGAGGCGTATGCCGTGGCAGCCGCGTCTGTCTGGTGCTGGAAAGGTCCTTCGAACACATCGTAGCCCTATTTGCGGTGTTCTGACTGGGGGCGGCGTATTTCACGCTAGATGGGACCCTTGTCCCGCATAGCGTGCTACAAGATGTCGTGAGCGATGCTCGACTAACAGTCATTCTGGTTTCCAAGACGCATGCCGCAAGTTCTGGGAGCGTCGAGGGGAAATGGTACTGCATTGAAGATCTGTTAGAGGCGGACGAGCATATGGGACCTGGGACAAGTTTAGACGATGCACGACCCGGGGATCCTGCGTATATAATATTCACTTCAGGTGATGTGATTTCTGCAGAGTGTTACCCATAGCTGTCGCTGATGAGGATTTTGATAGGCACCACTGGGCGCCCCAAGGGCGTGGTTGTAAGCCACTCGAACGTCGTCAATCGTAAGCACTACTCTTTACGATGGTCGAACAGGGTCTGACATACGTCAAGTGGTGTGTCAGGCTCCAGGGAACTTGGGTATCACCCTCGGAACGAAGGTGGCGCAGCTGCTGAACGTCGCTTTCGACATGTGCGCCTGGGAGATTTTCAGCTGCATCTTGAATGGCGGGAGTCTTTATCTCCGTGGCCTCCGACGCGCAGACTGGACCAAGGTGATGAAGAGTATCGACGTACTCATCTGCACGCCATCGATACTAGAACCGCATGACCCCGAGGACTACGCAAATGTGAAGGTCGTGGCGACCGCGGGCGAGCCATGTACCAAGGCGCTTCTGGAACGGTGGGGGCATCGTGTGAAGTTCTTCAATTGCTGTGGCCCTACAGAGGTGAGTGATATCTCAATTGGTCCAGGAATATTTAGCTACGCAACAGTCACGCTCGGACCCCGACATGTTTCTGATACCCCCTTTCCGGGTCCAATTGCAGACTACCATCGTGAATACAATGGATCACTACCATCCCGGCTCGGACGTGACGATCGGACGACCGACCCCTAACAACTCAGTGTACGTCTTGGACGAAGAGCTACACCCTCTGCCTCGTGGAGAGGTCGGCATGATGTGGGCAGGCGGGTTGGGAGTCAGTCTCGGCTACCTCAACCTTCCTGAGCTCACAAAGATGAAGTACAGGCTGGACCCATTCCGAGCAGACGGGTACGTGTGCGCATCTCTTGGGCTCCCGCAGTTATTCGGATGCACTAACAACCTACATATACGACTCCAGAAGAATGATGTACAGCACTGGAGATCTCGGTCGAATGCGCGCAGACGGGAAGTTCGATCATCTCGGGCGCGTTGATGAGCAGGTCAAGGTCAGGTGGGCGCACTCGTGCCCCTCCAATCTTATTGCCGCGGCATTTGATCGTTCATTCTTGGACGGGTAGGGCTTCCGGGTGGAGCTAGACGGTGTCAGCGCGGCGATGCACTCATGCGCAGGGATCACGTCTGCGTGCGCGCTCCTCATAGACGGCGAGCTGCACGGATTTTATGCGCCCATTTCGGTCTCTGCAGCGGCGATACACGAGACAACGATGGCAATTCAGCCATGCTATGCAGTGCCGTCGAGGTACATGGCGTTGGACGCGCTCCCTTTGACTGGGTGAGTCGCCCAGAAGAGATTGCAGGTTATAGCGACATAGCTTACAGATTCTGCCTCGTAGCAACGGAAAGGTTGACAAGCGGAGGCTACACGAGATTGCGCGGGACCCTGTCACACGCTGTGAGATAGTCCACGTTGAGTAGTGGGTCTCAGCGTCGATTGTTGAGACGGGCATATAGCATTTCAAGGCGGCGATAGGATAGGGAAGAAGATTGTTATACAAGGCACCTTATCGATCATTGATACCCGCCTTGAGAGCATGTGTGAGAGGGCGTTCAACAAACCACGGATGGGTATCTAATTTGAAGCACTGCGGATACCCCTGCCACGGATTAGTACATGGTGCACTGCGTACGCCTCGCTGTGGCACGGAACTATCAAGCCTTCCAATCCGTCCTGTAGATTTAGGGGTCTGGCGCCTCCCCTTTTCCGCAGCGCCTCAGCCCTCGGCACAAATGTCTCCGGAGGCCATTGCGCCGATGATACCGTCGTAATGGAGAAGAAGATCTCGTGTTGTTCCTCCAAACGAACCTCAAGCAACCCCGGCATCGGCAACCATCGCCTGCCCCAGAGGTTTCCAGTTCTTTGGCTCCGATCAAGATCACTACCCAATCAGTCTGCGCTCTTCCGGAGCGAGCAGCGTGGTCCCGCGGCACCACCGCAGAAGCATCTATCACTAGTTTTGGACACGTTATGACTTGATAATGTACCAATAATAGAGCTACCCCGAAAGATTACCCACCGTCGCGGTGAGAGCTGTCGTAGAGATGAAGGCGAGTTGACAGCATTTTGCGTACTCGTCGGAGCACGACACGAGGTTAAGAAGCCAAGAAAGCTTCCAGATTCTCACACCATACCGCCCACACCTTCCGGTGGGTACTGGACTCGGAATGCATAGTCCACAAGTCAGCTAAGACTAGTCAAATCGTAAGGTATTATAGATGACATTTTCATGAAGTTCTTTCGAAGGGCAAAATGTCCTCGACCATTATAAGGTTAACTTTGTCAAGAACATTCGGAGGTCGTATGCATGCAAGTCCAAGAAGCCGATTAACCTACTGCCCGGGGAAAGCAATCTGAACGTGAAGTCGTATGGGGACATAGTTTAGAAGACGTGAAATTGCATAGCCAGCCAACCCAGGTGTAGGTGTAACGCTGCACGATGCAACGAAATACTGTCTCGCAACAGTCGCGAGCTTTCTCCAATCGACTCACTGACTCACTTCAAAGGACACATGCTGGAGATGCACGCTCTCGGAAGCCTTCAAACATCCTGTGTGTAAAGCAACCTCATGCGCGATACGGAGAATTCGTGTACCATTGCTTATAGCGACCTCGAGGATTGATGCAGGAAGGAGGTGGAAAGTGCGCTGTACTTGTGGTTGCGGAAAGTATTCGAACGCCCGTGTTTAGGCGCCCATTGACTGCTCCTCCTCCTGGTTCTGTAAGTAGTATAAGTAGACATATCTCTACCGTAATTGAGGTATATATTGCTGTTATTGTCAGGAACGTGTGCACACCATGTGATAGGAATATGATCTCTACCTTGAGCCAAACTAGGCTCAACAAATCTCAGCATGCTCAGTGAGCATGAGCAGAACATTTGCTGTTCTTGGGTACTGAGAATTGATCAGAGTACCTCCAAATTCTTGCGCATGAGTCTGCTCATAAGGGAGATTCTACAACATTAGAAAGTATGGTGTATCTATGCCTCTGCTTGGAAAGATTAGTACTAACATAAGTCGAATGTAAGCGTGGTTCAAGCATACTGTATTCTGCTGGGCATTTCTCCAATGCCATAGCTAAAGCTAGAGACTTGAGTT
>NW_006766895.1:198942-201265 GCF_000275845.1 Dichomitus squalens LYAD-421 SS1
GGTCAAAAGCTAGCAATCACTAATGATATAAACCCTCCTCTATGGCTAGATATATGTGCAAGAATATGGAGGTATGCTGATCAATTCCCAGCACCTAAGAATAGCAAATGTTCTGCTCATGCTCACTGAGCACGCTGAGATTTGTTGAGCCTAGTTTGGCTCAAGATAGAGATCATATTCCTATCACATGGTGTGCACACGTTCCTGACAATAACAGCAATATATACCTCAATTACGGTAGAGATATGTCTACTTATACTACTTACAGGACCAAGAGGAGGAGCGGTCAATGGGCGCCTAAACACGGGCGTTCGAATACTTTCCACGACCACGAGTACAACCAAGCGTCCTTAGCGACCCCTAGGGAGAGAGGGACACTGCACGTACCGTCAAGGATATTATACGACTTACCGTGGCTTCACCTATCTCAGGATGTGGACGTGTCCGACGATGGTCTGATCCTACTTCGCCTCGAGCTGTTTGGCCTACTCGTGTACCTTCACGTCCAGAAGGTTTGCGTCCGATTTACACTTCGATGCGGTCTCCTCGAGCTTCGTCTACTTGGTCGCTCCCTGAGTCTCGAACCAAAGGTTAAGAACAAGCCGATCACGGTCGAAGTGGAAAACAGCGTCTTCGAATCCGCATATTGAGAGCGTGCGCCGACAGGCTAACATTCCAGACTCTGGATACGCGAGGAAAGTCTGATCTCGTTACGAGATGAAGGTATGCGATCACAAACCACCTTGGCCTTTTGAACACCTGTAAGCTGATCGTCGACGCCCATCGCATGAGAGCGGAGGAATTCGAGCTACGACTCAAACGAGCACAGAAAGTGAGCGCGACTAGCTTGCTGACGGTCAGACGGTGCCTGATGACCAGACCGAGCAGTACCTTGTGCTCACGAATCACGGGCCTGAACTCAAGACTCAGCTTTCTCTCAGTCTGAACGGCGACCCTACGACTTGAGTTCCGGCGAGGCTTGTAGAGATTTTGGAGACCTGCGAACGGAGGTCGAGAGCTCCTCTTGCCGGCTCTCGGCGACTTGAGTGTGACTAGTCTCTTTGGCGACGCTTGCCTCGAGGACTGATTGATCTCGGCCTGGCGTATGATTTGTGTGCACCCGCATTGCCCTGCTTGTCCTTACGCTCTAAGTCAAGCTAGACGGTGGCCTGGGTTTGAGCGAGTTCCCGGCGGAGAGGCACATGCTGCTCGTCCAGTCAGTACAGTCGAGCTATAGCTAATGGGGAAGGGTAGGTGTTCGGCCAGGGGTTGACGGGGCGTTGCAGATTTGAAGTATTGGGAGAAAAGCCCCTCCACGTAGGAATACACTGACGAGACGGGGATCAGCGCCGCTTCGAGGGAAAGAAGTTCATACGCTCTGCTTTGCACCCAATACCAGGGAATCCACCGAGCTTCAGGCGTACCAGTCACTGGGTCCTAACGCAGGTTCGTCTACCCTCGTTCATCGTCTGGAGCATCTGGCTGACCTGCCTTCGCCTTGAGAGAGCGATCGTGATCGATCGAATTCAGGTCCATAGGGAAAGTGAGGTTCTTCGCTATGAAACAGAGGAGATTGAAGTAGGCAAGGTGCAAGCAGACAATCAGGCAAGGTGCATGCAGACAAGCAAAGTGGGGCGATTCGCAACGTAGGCGAGGCAATGAAAGCGGTATAGGTGATACGGTCGGAGACAGGCAAGGTAAATACGACGTATCATCATCAGAAAGGGGCAATATTCAGGGATGCAGAACATACAGGTGCATGGGGACGACCGTGATGACCTCAATGCGGTGCATTGAGGCAGCGGATTTTAGTGCCCTGCCTCGAGATCTCGAAGCCTTTCGAGCACCGTCCGCATGGATAACCAGCACTAGAGGTAACTGACGGAGGTGCTTACATAGTCCTGAAGCTCACACCGACCAAAATTGTCTTGCGCCTATTTGATCGGGAGTCGCTATACAGTCGACAGCCCCTCAGCAATCCATGCCTCTCTCCGGTGGACCAGCGACGGGTTGGGCGACTCACTGCAAACAAATCCGGAGGATGCCTGATTGTATATCCCTTCAGCATGTCTACGAATATTCGATGCCGAAGCAGAAACTTCTCCCGACGAATTTGCTGACGCCAAGGTGTAGAAGTTCGAGGGCAAGCGGGCACAAATGGGATTCGCGTTTGGCCGGTGCAAACGCGTGCCGTACACAGTAGATACAATAAGGCTTATATACGTAGCTAAATAGGGGTAGATAAGGGCGCGGGTATCCGTCGGGGGGGCGGGACCTGTGGCGCTCGTTCCGCGAGCTCGCCATCTTGACGCCAGGATTCCAA
>NW_006766895.1:201285-220858 GCF_000275845.1 Dichomitus squalens LYAD-421 SS1
CCGTACCGCATGGATAACCAGCACTAGAGGTAACTGACGGAGGTGCTTACATAGTCCTGAAGCTCACACCGCCAAAAATTGTCTTGCGCCTATTTGATCGGGAGTCGCTATACAGTCGACAGCCCCTCAGCAATCCATGCCTCTCTCCGGTGGACCAGCGACGGGTTGGGCGACTCACTGCAAACAAATCCGGAGGATGCCTGATTGTATATCCCTTCAGCATGTCTACGAATATTCGATGCCGAAGCAGAAACTTCTCCCGACGAATTTGCTGACGCCAAGGTGTAGAAGTTCGAGGGCAAGCGGGCACAAATGGGATTCGCGTTTGGCCGGTGCAAACGCGTGCCGTACACAGTAGATACAATAAGGCTTATATACGTAGCTAAATAGGGGTAGATAAGGGCGCGGGTATCCGTCGGGGGGGCGGGACCTGTGGCGCTCGTTCCGCGAGCTCGCCATCTTGACGCCAGGATTCCAACACAAGGTAACGAGTCTGCGTTGGAATCGCATTGTGCGCTTCCCGAGTGGGTTCCGGAGAGGGACTTTGTGGTCGAAAGACAGGCGACATAAACCCCAGGGGTAGCCAGAATAGCGACATGAGACGATAGGACCTCGGACGCGAGACGATGTAGGATGGATTGAGCCTGGGTTCAAGAGGACAAGCTACATAGTGTGGAGGGCGGATAAGCGACATCGTGCACGCCGCGGCGCTTGTGTGCTGTGACGGTCCATCACGGACCGTGGAGCAGACTTCGGGCCGGACGGGGGAGTCGCGATCGGATCAAATTGTCTTTGTCTTGGCCGCCGCGATGCTTCAGCTTGCTCTTCTTTTGCACGTACCAGTCAGGTCCTTACTCCTCCCCTCCGACACGATCATTCACAAATCCTGTCGACAACGAAGTTGCGATGAAAACCCCCTTACATCTTCTTAGTTGCAGAACGAGTCAGGGTCGGGCGAGGAGCGAGGGAATTAGATCCTCATCAGGTGTGCCCTCCACCATCACTCTGCCGTATCGTCTCGCAATTCGTCCGTCTGGGGCAGGTCTGGTGCGGGCATTGAGAGAAGATATCCATTACCCAAACGCACATGCTCCTCTCGCAATGACTCCCTCACATTCCCAACCTCCCTCGCTGTCGAGCTCGATATACGACTCCGTCGTGCCGTCTCTCGGCCTTCTCTGCTGCGGTAGTACACAGGAAATCTTCATCCATCGTCCCGTTTCCGGATTTTCACGTTCCACCTTCAAAGCCCATCTCGGCTTTCTCGTGAAGCAGATCCTACAAGCGGATCCCATGTTCAAAGCCTTCGAGAACGCTCAGACGCAGATAAGCAGTAGCTCGAATGGTTTGGAACAGTTCGTCCTCACCAGCGTTTCACTAGCGTCATCGGCGCTGATATTGACCGGCATCTGTTTGAACAGAGTCAAGTGATCGTACGTAGCGAAGCAGAGCGCAGCTTCCGCATATTTTACCAGCTCATGGAGGGCGGTGGTAGTATGAAAGGCAAACGAAGGTAGTTTTCAGCGTTGTTTGTGCTGACGATGCCGTTCGTCGACTTCCGTCAGGGGTACAAGGTCCTGGCCCCAGGACACAGCGCGCCTGAGTGTATAGATGCCGGATGGTGTTCCTGAGCATAATTAACGCGCTCGAGCAGTGGGCATCTCCATCTTTAGCGTTGGTATGTCTAAGGTCTTCTTTGAGACGAGCATACTTACGGCGCCTGAGGCGAGCGGGGATGTACTACTGTTCAACGTCTTCTCGCGGTTGCGGACTGTCGTGTGGATTTTCACGGCGCAGAGGCTCATGGGAGGGCTTGCATATTTCGCTTACCTCGACAACAAGGCGAGGATGTTGAGCATGGATGTCACAAAATCCCATCGAGATACATATCAGATGTTTCATCATACAAATCGTTCTGTGACATTCACTCCACAGAACCCTGTTCCTCTGTGTGCTTCAGCAAAACCGCCATTTCGAATTTTCCTGTGTGTGGCGGAGGCGTCTTGATCGTGCCTGTTCCCTTGATGAGATAACCCATAGCTTCGTAGATTGATAGCTGCGGCAAGTCTGTCAGCATGCAGAGAGCTATTGAACCAGCTATCGTGCGTGTGATTACGTTTGTCTTCCCTACAGTCTCCAAAACGCAGGGAACACGATCTTTACAAGCCTATTGATATTCAGATACAGACCGCCATGCGACCGAGAGGTTTCAAGGCTCACCTTTGCTTCTATGTATCTTATTAGTTCCGTTGCAACACCCTTGCGTTGATGCACTGGAGATACGCCAATGAGTTGCAAATGGTACGCGCCAAGCTTCACGCCATGACCGAGGACGCGATCTGTCAATTTGCCATAGGTTTCGAGGAACTAACGTGGGTAGTAAGCTTGAGAAGCGTTGCACCATATGAACACGATCTAGGACAAACCTCCTTCCACCAGTTCTGCAGTTCAACAGGCAATCCTGCCATCACTTGATTGTGTCCAGCATTCAGCTGAGCTTCACTTCGAGAGGTTCAACATGTACCGCGTTGCATCTATCAGTCAAATAACGCTTACGAGTCGAGGTACTCGTGTCCAGGATGAAACCTGGTTCAGTTCAGTAGGGAAACATCATGTCGTCCTGTTTCATAACCTACCACACAGCCACTCCTACAACGCCCACTTCGGGAAGTTCGGCTATGTCTACTTCGCCGACATTCTCGAGAAGGGCGGCGTTCATATGGGCGGACATCATAGGCTCCTGTAACGTCTTATCGTTGTTCAATGCGCTACCAAAGAACCCTATTGTATCAATTCAGCTCGCAGAAGCATGATGGAAGGCAAATCGGAGAGCATATACCGTAACCGAAGGCCTCAGCTAGCAGCTTGGAGTATGTACCGAGTTCATCCTCTGGCGAATAACGTCAGTATCGATACGACGCCCATCGCTAATCACAAACGCACCAGAGGGCTTAATGACCTGTCTGACGATGAGCCCCATCTTCGGTTGTGTAGACCCTAGCACGGATGAATTCTCTGTGAGACATGGCGGTCGAAGGACGTCTATATATGCATGATGGGAGCAAACCCTGCTGGCAAGCCCAGTAACGAATGTTCGAGATAACGCATCAGAGGGTAGAGATGACATATTGATCGGGCGGTGATATGGAAGAACAACATCATGGTGAATAACGATAACTGATGTCGATCAAACCTGCAGCCGCACGTATCACACTAATCGATAATCCGAGATGCGCAAAGCAACCCTGAATACTATGGAATCGATGCCCTCAAACCCGTCCGAAATCTCGAAGACTTGGGCCGCTGAGAGGCATACAGACGTGGAAACGGGTGCTTCATAAAATCGGAATGAACAGCGAACACAAAAACTATACATACCTGCAGGACCTCACCCAGAATTTGACTCCATGAGAGCAGACTCCTCATCTGCGCCGTCAATCTTGGATGAGCTATGCTTGCAGTGCTTAAGTCAGCGACATCTCCCTCTTGAGTTACAAGCCCGGATATACTGTTCGGATTGATCAGGAACGCGAGATTGTACTGGTGAGGGTGTGGGGCCTGCAACTAGAGACCATGGCATATACTGCGCACAGGTAGTACCCCGATCGCTAGACATTCTCAGATAAACGTGTGTAATGTCTCCTCGTGGTAAAAGAATACCTGAGCATACGTAGGGGCTTCCGGTCAGTAGCAAATACACAATGAAGATATCACGCATGTTTTTGTTCAAATTGCACGTCCTCGGTTGCCCTGAACATAGCAATGACTTGGAGCAGATGAAAGCTCTTAATGTTACCTGAAATTAGACGGCCGCACGGCCAACTTATTTGGCTAGGACGTCAATCATCATCGATCACCACTGGCACTAGCCTGATGTCAAAGTAGAAGATGGGGATGGTGTCGAACCAGTCGTCAATTCGACTATGGTGGAGGACGCGCGAACCTCGCAACACCGGTAGGTGGAGATCATTTTGACCGCTCTGTAGCGTCTAAACGGCTCATTAGAGCTGTGACATTGCACACGTTCTTAGCCTGAGCCAACATATTCCAGTCTGCAGCAACGTCATGGCAGAATGTACACGTTCTGACAACCTAGACGACATACTGCTACTGCTCCTTCGATTGTCCCCTTCTATCGTCTCTACCTCTACCCTGCGAGGAAAGCAGCGACTTCCTTCATGTATCTATCCCTCTCCTCGAAGTGCGGCGTGTGGCTCGACTCTTCGAGTCTGATCCATCTTGCTCCGGGAATTTTCTCTACATACGCACGGGTGACATAGTCCTGTGCAATGTCGTATTTGCCATTGATGACCAGCGTCGGCGTACGAATCTGGTCCAGACGGTCTTCGATTGTCCAGCCCTTCAGGATGCTGTGCGCCGAGGAGTTCAGAGGGATGAGGCGAATATGAATAGATAGGTACTACTTACGGGGCATTCTCGACAGTAAGGTCAGCGCCTTCGCCATATACCTGCAGCAGCGAATACTCCAAGTCTTTGGGCATCGGCTGCACCCTACAGCCATGAACCGCGTATACCTCCCCCAAAGCCTTCCAGTACGCCTCCCTGTCCTCAAAGCCCTTCGCTATAGCATCCTTGACCCACTGAGGATACTGTTGCAGGAGCTCAAAGAACGATTGGCCCCACAGCGCGATCGCCGTTGGGGAATCGGCGATGACTAGTCGCTGTAGGCCGCTGGGCCGCCTCCGAACCACGAACTCTGAAGCCATCATTCCTCCCCACGAGTGCCCCACGATGTGGTACCCGTCCTGGATCTGGAAGTATCTGAGAAGGTTCTCGAGCTCGTCGAGGAACAGATCGACATTCCAAAAGTCCTCTGGCTGGTCTGGGAGGTGCGTCGAGCGTGCATTGCCGATCTGGTCGTACAAGATGACAGGGTACCCGTAGGACTCGTCCGCAAGGTCTGCGATGGGGAGCATGTAGTCGTGTGAGAGACCCGGGCCACCGTGGAGGAGGACGACGACGGGGGTGCGAGTACGATGCTCGAGGTCTCCGAAGACCTTGTAGTATGTCTGGTGTGTCTCGCCTTTGTATGGAAAGGGAATGTGACCGTCCTTGATTGAGACACAAATGGCGGGCATGCTGGTTAGGTCGTTGATCGATATCGGGACTGGGAGAATCTCAGCAGCAGCAGTGAAGATGAACGCGGATCCCACAAGAGCCGGGATGTACAGCTGCTTCGCTTAGCGGCAGAAATAGCGCTGGGGTACTGGAATAGTATCCCGGCGCCGGATTGAACGTGCCAGAATTCCGATGGCCTCCTGCCGAGTTTCCCTGCCTGAAAACAATAACTCAATAGCTTTCACAATCACGTGACGTGAAACGACATACTATCCACTATCGTGGACCATCGGTGCGAAAGTCCCTGGTTGATGCCTCCGATCGTGATAAACATCGAAGTCTTGTTGAGTCCCAAATTGGACCGCCTACTCAGCGCCGAGACTGATCGTAAACTAGTCGTGTTTGCTCTCGCACGATGCGGGCATGATTTCCTGAAACGCCTCACCCTTCTCTCGGATTAGAACATGAACATGAGCAGCACATAAGCATCAATTAGCGGTGCTTACGCACATCCAGAGCGCTTTACCGTCGCATATGAATAGTGTATAAAATCAGCCAATTGTATATGTAGTGCGAGGTCGCGGGGCGTAAGGAAGTAGCGAAGGAAAAGGAAACGGCGAGGAAGGCACGAAGAGCGAACACATACCTAGCGCGCTCCGTGATGGCCGATACTGTACAGGCCTAGGCACACGTCACGAGCCCCGTTGAGGCTCGCGAGGAAATGCTGCAGATATCAAGACAATGTTAGACACGATGAGGCTATATCGATAGCAGCTCACACACCCACAATGATACAAAGCCTCTGAGGGGGGAGTAAGCCATGAAGTCGATCGGATGAAAGTGCGCATGAGTCCGCGTCAATCATGATCCACAGGGCATGCCTGGTAGGGATGCGGTGGGACAACGAAGTCGGACGCTGTGGTGCGGGTGTATGGAGATGACGAAGCCCGAGGACCGCCCTGGCGCCGACTATGCGTACTCAGGTAGACGACCGAGGGCGTGGACCCATCTATGCCCAACATCAATGCATTGCTCCTGCGAGCTTCTGATGTGCGATCTTACCGTTGAACAACTCGTGGAGGGGCTGGATAAGCTTCAGTTCCATGTGCTCAAGCAGAACCAACGATATGATCCATCTTGATCGTCGCAACTGGTCCCTTAAGGCTGTTACTCTCGGTGACGTTGGGGTAGAGCGTACCTTGGAGATGCCATTGGATTTTACCCTTGGTCTCGGTACCCTTGGTCTCCTCCTTCTCAGCCTCAGCCTCAACCTTCGCCGTCTCGGTCTCGGAGAAGTTGATGAACGGAGGCCAATGATCTTGCGCTTCTGTTCTGGTTCCGAGACGCCCTCGAGACGCAAAAGGAAGAGATCTGACGGGTCGACGACGGTGAGGTTCACGCCGGGATCTTTGCTCTATATCCTGTGTAGACGGAGAACAACATTGTCGAAGATGGTAGCGCGAAGACTACATGGCCGCTAAGTGGCTGTCTGAGTCTGGCTCGTATGCAACTCACCGATCGCTGATAGTCCCATGCATCAGCTTCGCCGCAACAGAACTATCAACACCACCTCTGTGGGCGACCTTTGGTTCCACATATCTCGCAAATGCGCGCGACACCTTCTTAATTGAACTCCTGTACAAACGGTCGTTACCATGGGCAAAACTCTGCATCATAGTCCGACACGGGGAGAACTTGCCATTGTCCGGTGTTCTCTGCAGCCTCAGATGCCCATTACAAAGTTGCTAATCACCTGCTTGGAGTGCGTGACCTCGGGATGGAGCTGTGTACCCTATAAAGACTTGGAGCGGTGCGCTACCACGGCATATGGCGCGGTTGCTGTACGTCCGATGATGTGGAATCGCTCGAGCAGTTCATGAAGTTGGTCGCCCAGGCCTGAGAAAGAGGCAAACGTCAGATAGACAGAGTGGGCGACATGAATGTAACACGCACCTGCAAATCCTCGCCCAAATCCTTGAGCAGCGCGTCGACTCCGTTGTTCTCGCCACCAATTTTGCATGTTTGCACCTGGGTAAAGCCGTACTCCCGATGCTCGCATATAGCCACCATACCCTTCTTCTTCCACGCCATCTCCTACTTTCGCATATTCAGGTGCACTCCATGAGTACAATGAGACGAGCGATACACACCTGAAGACTATGACAGATGCCAAGGACGGATATTCCGGTCGCAGACACTTCCGGGTCAGCATGTGGTACATCCTTGTCGTGTCGAGAATGGCGATCCGGAAAGAGCAATCCCTGTTCATTTTCTGGGTGCATGGCATGAGCTTGGCGTACACGTTCAGTTCAGGGCATATCCTAGTGATTGAATGGCAGTACTGCGATTGAGATCAGCTTCGCATTCAGCGGAAACCATGGGAACATACCTGAGGATGAGAATGGTGTCGAGGTGGTCGTGAATCTCAGACATGGTGAAGGAAGGGGTTACCCGGTTTCCAACGTAGGCAAGCTCGTGCAGCGCCTGTCCTCGATCAAAGTAGCATATGTGGATTTGCAGCTGGTCGAGTTAGGACGTGCTCAGTCGTTTCAGGGAAGCATCGACCTAGTGCGAGACAGCTGCGCGAGACAGCTGATCGTAGTAGTCCCGCACATCCGGCAGCCTCTGCTACAGCACGCACTAGGTGTTGACACTCTGGTACATGGACGCGTGATGGTGTTGTGATATCCAACTTTTCGCATGAAAGGTTGTACTAGATGTAGCGGTTAGCTCACTGTAGGACACGTCGGACTCGAAGCGTCCACGACAGAGCTTCTCCATGAAAAGCGGGAAGCACTTCGGTAGGCAGATAGTGCCGTCACCTTCGAGTATGGCTCGCTCTCCATGCTTCCATCCTGCACTGCGTTGACATGGGCACGCACGAACATATACGGGATGGGGAGGAGGAACAGGGCAACCAAGACGAGGTGGATGGACTCACAATTGCAAGCACAGTCACCGATTTGATGTTCTCGTTCGCGGGCTCGAATTGGATGCTCCAAGCATGTTCTGCCTGTATTCAATACATAGCACGTCTTGAGCCAGTACCCCTAGTGCATTGCCTCACGTCCACCCCATACCTAGCGTACGCAGCGCCCAGTGTTGTCGGGCATTGCCTGAGGGACTAGCATCAGAACGAGGACGCACTAAGTCAATCTTTGTATCATACATATAGCCACTTATGTTAACGATTGGTACTTGGAGAAATGTGAGGTGCGCAGAAGCGAACTGGCCTGGTACGAAGGGTCCATGAAGATCGATGAGAAGCAGACCATGGTATTGGTGTTCAGCGGCATGACGATTGAGTTCGCCAGTAGCGTCGCGGATACGAGACTAGCCCATCCACCTGGTCGGTTTTTAGGGCGATGCGACAGATGGCCAAATGTCTGGTCGACGTGCAAGAGCAAGAGAGGCAGCAAGGCAGCAAGGCGCTTCCAGCGCATTCGGCCCGCTCGGCCGAACGCATCCTGACCTCATTCCCACGCTCGTCTCTACCATCCTCCCCGGCGAATGTGGCCCGTCTCTTCGCAATTTACGACTGCCCCTCTAAGGTGCCAGAAACCTGTCACGTCCTCATGCTCTCATTCGCTTTTTTCATGTGCTCTTGAACCTCCTGTAACCGCTGTCCTTCCGTTCCTGCGCACATCTACTCGGGGCTGACTATTTACTGGATCTCTCACGCTCAATTGCTGTTGATAGACGTCTTCGCCTTTGGTTGCTGCCATTCTCCTCCCTTCCCCTTCATTGGGACGTGAGTTCAAGCGGCCTGCGACTTTCGCTCCTTAACGAGGAGACTTTCTTTGTCGCAGGGTCCCTGTCCCTCCTGTTTTCACTGCCGCCCACCCGCACAGTGCTCTTGGTGGACTCGATGCCTAGTCTCCTCATCCTTAACTCCTTTCGCGCTCCACTCTTTACGCCTATGCCTTATCTCCGCCCGGTTTTTAGAGTCATTAGAGAGTGGACGCCAAGGCCAGACATGCCAGGCATAAGGTGCGTGTTCATATCCAATCAGCTGCCCTGCACCTAGCATGCGTTGATAGGAGTGAAGGCCATTATGTCTGCCGCAGTGCCGGTTCTACCATCTGCAGTATGGCAGTGCCGCTCTGCGGCAGATTCTGGCGTTCTCCCGACTCTCAAACGTGATGACGTGTGTTCAACGGGCAGGATATCGGGTCCGATGCGCTGGTGCAGAACGTGTCCTTCGCGGACATGCAGATCGTGCAGGGTATCGTGGAATGTGCCCGTGTATGTGTCAAGAGCGTGGAGGCGCAGAATGCATCGGGGATTGAATTCTGCGCTGGGACTGGCCATTCCGGCGGTCCGCTCCAGGATAGAGGTAGTCGCTGTCAGAAGTTTCGGCGCTGTCGCTGCCAAGAATCCATCACTCTGGAATCACTTATGGTGGAGGATTACGACAGAAGTGATCTTTAATCCCACGACCCGCACACAGCATTCTGACAACGTGCTCGCGGGCCCTCCCTTGTGCCGACGATGCCCGTTTCAATGACCCGCCACGACTTTGCAGAGAAGCCTCGTGATGATTGAGTCGATACAGTTTCTCTATAAGACGAGAAAAATACTTGCGATGATTCCTTGAGAGTCCATGCTTGGAAACTGTCAGCTACGTTTACGACTGTATAGTACGTCTACTTCAATGCTGATCAGACCAGATGTACTTGCGCTCGCGAGTCCTTTGTTCGAACTAAATCTTCGGCCCATTGCGAGTCTGAGCAGCGAGCCCTGGGCTCTTGCCGAAGTTCGCCAAGAGATTGGGGACCTGAGGTTCACTAGCTTTCTCACTTTGCTCTTCGCTCCTTCACTGCCACCAGTCCCGTAGGTGGCCTGTCTCGAGCACTCGACTGAGCCCAGTACGCAGTTCAGCATGGGCGCTGGCGTCACGCCCGCTGCCCTCGTGTCCTTGTCCAGCTCGGTGGGGGCATGTTGATGGTCACCTGAAGCTCGGAAATCTCCCATTGGCGGTGTGCTATGCATTCCTTCCGCTCCCTTGAGAGCTCTTCCATCTGCCGCTCCCCCTTCTGATCATGATGGGATTCTCGGCGGCAGCCTGTCGCATGCTAGCGAGCCGCAACCTCAGATGGCGGATGCTGTTCGAGAGAGAATTGGTCCTCGCGCAGGGCGTCCCTATTGCATCGATTGAATCAGTTCTATGATGTGATTTTGTTACTTATCTCGTTGCTCTCTTGACAATCTATTGTCTACGCAAACATCGTCCACTCGACCTACTCCGTCGCACAAGCGAAGACCTCCGGCGAGATACCAGAATACTCAGCTCTCTGCCTGCTTTTCGAGCAAGTCAATGTTCCCCGCGGACATCTCGATACCCTTCGTTGCTCCGTAGAAGTCCCTGTTGACCTTCTTCTCGCGCTCGACCCGGTCGCTTGAGTCGCATGGTCCATAGGGATGGACACGGGTCGGGTCAACCCGCCTCGGGTCCGGGTATATACCCGTGCGGGCACGGGCACGGGTCAAGGTTCGGTCGACCCGACCAAAACCCGTACCCGGCGGAGCGTAGGGCCCGTGGACCCGTCGGCGAGGAAGAACTTCGTTGCACTGTGGCGGAATGTATTTATAGATCAAGATGATTCTAGCGCGAATGACCCTTGTATGACTGCCATAACTTCCAACGATCCCCACTTCAGGGTCATTAGCAAGCGCGGCCACTGTCAGCCACTGTACACACTCGAGAAGACCCGGAAACATGGGGATGGTACTTGAACTAGCGCTGCTCTACTCAAACGAGATTTGTGAGGTAGCAATGCTTACGTGGTTGTCTCTGTAGATGTTGTGTCCACAGAGAACTTGTGACAGCATCTACAGTGACAATCAGATAGCCATATTCCAATTGATCCTCAATGCACTGTTTACCCGACCTTCGACCCGTACCCGACGTCAACCCGTACCCGACCTACTCGGGTATGAACCCGCGCGGGTACGGGTACGGGTCAGGTCAAAACGCGCACGGGTAGACCCGTGTCTATCCCTACGCATGGAATGCTACGCGGCCTAGTTCAATGCCTCTTGGAGCGTCTCGTTCTTCCTATTCCCCTCAGGTCGAGTCCGGGATAGGGCGGAGACCCGAAGACGTACAAATCCGCTCCAAGGGCGATGACGCACTCCAGCTCGATGATATGCTTCAGCGCGTGCTCATCGACGCCGAGAGGCGCTCGGCTTCGAGATACTCTCCGACCTCACGGCGCGTCTCTGCCTCCAGCCTGAGCTCAAGATATTTCAAGGTATCGCACTCGCTCTATCAGAATTTCTCCGCGGGCTCCTTGCGGAGATAAGGTTTGCTTCCTTATACTCCAGCTTCTCTTTGTGCGTCAGACGTAGGTAGTTCCCTTCACCGTCACATCATGATGGACAACGGATGTACGTGATCAGTACAGCCCCTTCCCGTAGTGTAGTGTAAAGACTCCGCAACAGTCCCGATAGCTATATTGCGTTTCAGGAATTTGTTGATCTACCGACGCACTATGAACGTCAGCGTGAAGGCCTGCAGCGGCGAGCGCAGCGTTCAGAGGCAAATGCTCTAAAGACATCGGTCGTGATGCGCGAAGCAATGTCTTGACTTATGCTGCGCCTGCCTGCATTGTAACTGAGACGGATGACGTGACAAGGTTTTCCGCTTTCCAGTTACCCCATAACGCCAGCCATCTGACAACTTGAGACGTATCGCTTCTGGTCTGAGGCAAGAGCAGAACGATCTCTGTTTTGCGACCCATTCATGTAAGTCTGGTTGAAGGGACGCCGTGGCTACTGATGAACTTGGGGGTACAACACAAGCATACCTTCAGTTTCTCAAGCTGTTATATACACAATGGTCGCGTATAGGCTACACCGAGAGAAAAGACACTCTGGGAACCGCTTCGTACCTCCCACACGAAACCATGACTAGAGCTACTTCCAGGAGTAGATCTAAATGTCTACAGACGGAAGACTTGTCCGGGCTTATGCGCGTCGCTGTCGTCGGCCATCATGTCACGGGTGGTTTGGTTCTCCCCCTCGATCTCGGTTGCCACCTTGATGTCAATCTTGGTCGGGCCTATGTCAGGGATCTTGTGGACCGGAAATTTTCAGTCCAGAATTTGAGAGCTGGTCACGTTTCACTGACCTGAGGAGCATTATACCGTTCAGCACGAGCCTGTCTGGCCGCCCTTTCGATGGCATTAAGCCCGTAGGTTGCATCTGATCCAAATATCTCGATGCCTCTAGTGATTGCCATGTCTCGGGAGTTTAACCTGCAAAACAGTAAGCCGGACGATACACCCTTCACGTCAGTGTCCACTCACACGGAGAGGAAAGTGATAAGGTACACTGCAGGCGATTGGGTCAATTCTCCGAGGATAGGCTACGAGACTTGATTGCTTACACTTCGTGGTTGCTGTATCGAAGGCAATCCACCAAGCAGTCCTTGCCACTGCATATGCCTATTTGGATGGTCAGGACAGCAGACATACTGTCCCAGATAATTACATACCAATATCCAGGACACGATGTCACAAATGCTGATATGTAGCACAATTAGTGAATGATTGGAGGAGATACATGTAACCAAATTGCGCACCTTACCAGTAGTCCTGTATCATATGTTCATTAGATATCCAAAAACTTACCTCAGCGAGCCAAGGGTACACACCTGTATTGAGAACATAGAGCATGAAGTTCTCCATGAGCGATCTGGAGCTAGAGTGACTGTTAGCGGAATAATATAGGCTTAATGGGCTAGACAAGCGCACATTGTATTGGAGCCTTTCCGATGCCTTTGACCCAAGTATATCACGTAAAGGAGCGAGCTTGTGAGAATGATGTGGGCCACAGTGGAGCATCCATATTTCCCTGACACCACGAGCTGTCGAGCGCTCAGCTACCATCCACAAGGGCCTCTGCCAGACAAAGGACGCACACCGTGCTGCCGCTGAATGCGTCCTGGGAAATCCATAACTCCTGAGGTCACTCTAGGCTGCGCTCAGTTCGTGTTTCCTGTCTGTCGAAGGAGAAAACTCATACAAGTATACAGTCATCACTATGAATACAATATGTGAGAGGGGTCTCTAACAGAACGATGACATTACTACTCACCTACGCAAAATCCTGTATAACCCGGAGGCCTATGTCAGAGCAAGTCGTACATTGCTCAGAGTTTACTTACCAAATCTCCCGAGTATTCCAGCGCACTGGTGGGTGAGTATCTCATGAGTCAAGTATAACTGGTCATGGAGAATCAACGTACAGCCAGCACGATAATCCACTTGTTACTCAGGCCCACTGGATAACAGTCAGGCTCTGACGTATATCTTGCATTGTGGATACCTACTCATCCATACCCGCTGGACAAAGAAACTTCATAACCATGCTCAGCTTAGATCAATGCATGGTGAGCCGTAGAAACTCACACCAGCGACAAAATGATGGACAGCTCCTGCGTATTAGTTAGTAACCTATCTCCATATATATACGTAATGGGAAATAGATACTGCCGACTCACCGCCGTGATAGGAAGTGCCTTGGTGCGCGAGATGTTGGTTAATACCCTATAAGAGCAAGATATGACCACTAACATCAAAGGACCTGAGAGAATATTAGCGTCACGAGTCTCTAGATGCACAATGCGCTTCAATCGCCTCACCATATTGTCATTGAGCTCGCAGCCGTATCATTGTAGTTGGTTACCAACGAGCGGTAGCTGCGACTCATATCTAAGCTTAAGAGCTGACATCCCAAAAATGGAGCCCGTACATTCCATGCATGGAGAAAATAGTGTGAAGTGTTTCACAAACTCTGCAAGGCGTCAGAGAGATGATAGGCTCGCAAACAATAGTCGACTTACAAAGCGCACCACACCTGAATCAGAGCGTCAGTTCGCAAGAACATAGTCACTCGTGAGCGTCAGAACACCTTACCAGTACACGAATGTTCACTTCATCATTGGGATACACGCGAAAGTATCTGTATGATTGGTGCAGCATCAAGCCATACAGTCTATATAAGTGTCAACGACCATATGAGTAAGACATGGATGTAGTGGTTGACACATACATGAGACTGAAGAATGTACCCAGAAGAAGGGCGCCGTAGAGATTCTCTATTGGAGAGGCCATACCACGTAACCAAGTTGGTTGTACTCTGGGGGGATGTCGCCGTGGAGGCAGCTCTGTTGGGTGCCTGTATATATCTACTGTATCCGTGAAGCGCGGAAACAAGCAGCGCTGAATGGGTGATGCAGACTGCACCGCAAGAACTGCGGGTAGCTTGTCCCGGGTTGCAGTGTCGGAGGGTTTTCCTTTGCTCCATACGGATGCAAAACTGGTTGTAGATATACTAAGGTTTCTGATGAGTAAGAAGAAACCTGATCTGATTGATATGTACCCTTGGTCTCACGTCCCAGTGATAAACTGTAACCGTAAGACACATCGGCGCAGCCATAGATGTTAGAAACGCTCAGGCGATGAAGGCTTCCATCACAGCCGAAGCTCTGTTGGTGCAACAGCTAGAGAAGCCTTTACAAAGTACATGCACATGCACCTACAGCGGCGAAGCAGACAACAGATCCCGCAGCTGGGCGTGACATTCTTCTGGACTATTTTGGCTAACACGATGCTTGACGCTACCCATCGTACCATATGACCGTACCATAGCTAGCGCTTTGGCCACGGACCGATGATGATGCGATCTCATTGGTATCCCAATCTCCGGGCTCACGACGGCCATTGACCAATGCCCCGGACCCAAACCGGGACCGCGACATCGGCAGATGCCCGTCGTGACTGCTTCTCTCCAATTAGTTATGATCTATGTATTGCATTATGCACAACGCCATTCATCGCGAGCATACCAGAAATAGGTCCGGGTGTCGGCATGGCACAACGGCATTTCCAAAGGAGACGCGTACCATCCGACCTTTCTTGAGGGCTAGTCTATGTGTTTTTGCATGACTATGCCTGTATTGTCGGACTGTACCTCATTCACTTCGTCTCCTTCCCTAGTCTACAATCGGTGGATACCCTTCCTTTACTACTAGGTGGAACTTTCCGCGACCCCATACATAGTGATACGGGCCTCCATTGGTCTTTCCCCTACCGTAACCCGAACGATGAAGAAGTTACTGTTCATCCATGAATACGTAGGCGAGTCAGTTTCCACGTGCCTGAAAATACGAAATCTCTGTGAGCGTGAGCACGTTCGCTGTCAAACTACGGTTTCGAGGACGCACGCGTAGATGAAGGAGCCGGTATTGATGTTTCTGGCGGCCATCGAGGCTTTTCAGCTTCGTTCCTTCGAAATCCAAGTGGTCGTGGATGGAATCCAGACTCACCCTATACCATTGACAGTTATGGAGGCGAGCTTGCCATCCGCCTTCCAGACGTATGGCAGGACAGCCGAGGGAAAGAATATCCCAGAATTGCTCAGGATGCCGGTGTCGGCGGTAGGCAGGAGCGTCGCGACAACCTCGCCCGTCTTGGCATCTGTGAGGTTTCCGCTGCATACATGTCTCCGGGTGAGAGGACTGGTATTGAGCTCTGTACAGAGCATGACTTACCCTGTATCGGGCGCGTGTTGTCGGATGCCAAAAGGCCCCGTGGTGTTCAGAGCGTCCTGGGAAGGACCGCTGACAATCTGTCCCATGAATATGGCGTCGAAAGTGGGTGGCGGTTGAGGGGTTTGGGCGACGGCTAAGGCGAAACCCGCGGCGAGAATGCCAGTCAGAGGCGAGAGGAGGCGGCTGCTGCGCATCTTGAGATGTGGGCCCAACGCGTGCTCCCTGATGAGTGCCTTGTGTACCTTTTGTACTCGCCTGCAAAGCTTGTGAGGTCAGATCCATGCACTAGGCGTCCTCCGCCATCTGTACCACATGGGACGATATGAAGTTGAGCCGCTGGACTGCGACGGTGCATCCAGCTAGCACCAGCGCTGGCCTGGCTTGTGCCCGTGCCTTCATTATTCGCCTCTGCTGAGGAGTTGTGTATGATAGGTAGGGCATATTCTGTGGCAGATAGTCAGTCAAGCCACTAAGTGTATCAGCCTCGCCGCTTCAGAGTCTGCCTGCCAGTCCCAGGAGGGTGTGAGTACTAGTCACTTGGCTTATAGGGTAGATGTCGCACCTGAGGCACTGTCTGACAGGACTGAGTCGCATGCCACATATGAACGGAGTAGGTAGCTCGAACGACCTGGACCCCTGGCATTCTAGCCCCTACGCGCGTGTCGCGCGTGCACTGACATTGTTCCGAATGAGGTCAGATCTAGCGCTGGTCACGTCCACAGCTACCGCGCCGTAGTCAGTCCTGCCATGCCATCGTAACATCCTTATTTCTGACGAGTAGCAATGTGGAAGCTGGTCGTGCGACGTGCAAAGAGCGCTGGAACAAAGGCAAACACACATGCATACTTGCCCTGCATAGGTGTTAGGGACGTAAGACAGCAGCTACCATATCATTGTCCTGGCGCGAGCCCGCCGAACTGGCTGCCTAGTCCAAACGTCGGAATCCCACCTAGCGAGCCAATGTCGTCTCCGATGTAGTTTTGCGGCTCTACACCCCTTTCATACACATCCTCCCACTCGTTCATGATACCCTGCACGACCTGCACGCCCGCAAGGTACACATTCCGCACCGACGCATCGTACCCCGCGTCCTGCCCATTGAACAGATTGTCCGCGGCGCTCACGCCTGGGGGCGGCCTGTCGAAGTCCGACGCTGTCCGCATAGCAATGACGCGCCCGAAGTCGACGCGACGCGCGAGTGCCCCGCGGAGGAGCGCCCCGAGCACCGCCCCGTCCTCTTGCTGCGTAGTGCAATACACGCCCGTGCCGTTCGTAAACAGCGTTGTCGTGTTCTCGAACGCAGCTCCTAGCAGCGCACCGCTCCACCACACGTCTGACGTCGCCGTGTCACATGCAAGCACGCGTGGCTCGCCGAGTGCTGCGGCGTACTGAGGCTCGCTGGCGTACAGCTGTCTGTACTGCTGGGCGCTCGCAGTGTCGTTCAGTTTGGCTTTGCGGGCGAGGGCGACGGCACGCTGGCGCAGGGCGTCGTTCAGCTCGAAGACCTCCGTGCCGTAGATGTACAGCGGCCACTGGTCTGGTGCGGTCGTCCCCTGGGGCACGTACCCGGTAGGGAATCCGTCTGGGATCTCGCGCCCATCGATTTCGTACTGCAGCGCGACCTGCACCGAGAAACGTGCGAACGCGACCGAGCCGAGCGTGCCCTGCTTTGGTGAGATGCCCCCATCACCGGCGAGGAGGAAATACGAGTGGGTGAGGTTGAAGAGAGGAGAGTGGATGAGAGCGAACGTGGATAGCGCCGCGTTGATCTCGCCCTCGTCTGTGACGAGCTGGCAAATGTCGGCCGAGGCCGTGCAGTGGATGGCGGGATAGCGCCTGGAGAGACTAGGGACGGTGACGTTGCGTGCGAGGAGGTCGAACTCGGGGATGCCGGTCCACGCATTGGCCTCATCAGTGTACTTTGGAGGATAGTCAGAAGAACACGCTCCGTAGGCTAGTACACAAGTATGTACTCACGAAGTCAACGATGACGACCTTGGGTGCGAAGGGCTGCGAATTCGCTGTCGCCACCACGGCTTGGATCGCCACTAATGCGAGGAGTCTCCATATGCACATCCACATCTTGGCAGGAAGGACCTAGCAGTTTTGTTGGACGAGTGGACGCAGGCACCTGGCAGTCGTGAACAATGGCGACAAGCTCGAGCGTCGGGAGGAGGCCACGATCCGCCCGCAGGGAAGTACCGCCATCTTATGGACGAGCTGCCACGACTGCGACAGATGCGCCGAGCTTTATATGTAGATCCCTCGGCGAGCCGGGGCCCCGTGGTGAACGAGGTATCCAAACAAGTTGATTGCCCCAAGACGCTCAGTCGTGGGAAGGTCTATGTTTTCCCACACTGCCCGTGGCGCCTCCCGCGTATCCTCGGACTACCTCACTTGTTTTCTTCATGAACTACTGTTAGTTCTTAGTGGAAGGCACTTCTGTTGGCTTTGCCAATCCGCTAACGCCATCATAGAGAGTGTTTTCTATAACATCCCCTATTCCAGCACCTCGTCTCGGCACGCGCGGCATGCCATATTAATCTACTTCCAGCACTCTCCTTCGACAGCTGTTCCCCCGGTGGAACAAGTGTATGGGACATGCGCCACTCAGTGTCGACGTTCCTCATAACCGCTTTCCAACTCTTTCTGAGGATACGGAAGGATAAGCATGAGTCATTGGTACGTCCTCAGGCTGTGGAGAACTGTAAACGCACTCACCTGTCGTGTACAAAGTTGTCAGAGTCAGAGAGCTGAGGCGGCGTTATTCGTCGGTCTGGACATCAAAGCTGGAGAGACAACGAAACCTCAGAAGACAAGTTACTTAATTACGGAGACGTCGAAGTTAAGGCGATTGAAGTGCCGGGCTTGGTCACGGAGTACCGCAACCTGGAGAGGCGTTCGGATATGTTTGCTCGGTCGAGTTCCACGAGATCCTCATACCTGCCTGTGAATGTTCCGTGGCCGTTGGTTTCCTCTGTTCGGTGGTACCAGATGGACATGATAGACCCATGCAACGAGACTGTCACTGTACACGGGGACGGGTAGTCTGAACACGGGCACGATTAGTGAGTTTTAGGAGGAAGCACATAGCAGGAGAAGCGCACAGCTTGAAGACGCCGACACCTAATATAGAGCACACGCAGCTTCGTTCGCTACTTTCACGGAGTCGGTCCTTGTGCTCTTCGTCCTCGTTCCCTCACCGTGCAGGATGTCCAGATGGAAGGGGATACTCTTCCCAGCACTCCTCGTCCTCGTCTTTGCACCTGCGTTCCTTTGCTACAGCCGCGTACTGCTTGCAATGCGGGCCTTCATGGGAGGCCCCACGCTTCTGGCCGGCGTTGTCCAATTTGCTGTGGCGGAGCACGCGCCGTTGGCTCCCAAAGTCGTGATTGTCGACTACGTGCGTATGAAACCGCGCTCTCCGCGTCCGTGCAAACATGTCTAATCCAAGAGTACACCTTGGATCTAACGACTGCAGTACGGTGATGAAGGCTCCGCCTGGCTCGGGATCCCGGAGTTTGACCTCCTGGCGCGGAATATCACCGTCCCCGGCCTGTCGCGGCGCTACTCCAGCGTTCGATGCACCTCAGACGGCGACATCTGTCAGCTGCTCACAGACGAAGGTCTGATCAACGCAGCACTCTCCACCGCAGCCTTGGTTCAATCGCCGGCCTTCGACCTCAGGCAATCCTACTTCCTCCTCGCGGGCGTCGCTGGGATCTCTCCCAAATTTGGGACACTGGGCTCCGTCGCTTTCGCGCGTTTCTCCGTTCAAGTTGCGCTGCAATACGAGGTCGACGCGAGGGAGATCCCGGCTGAGTTCAACACGGGCTATATTCCCCAGGGTACGACTGCCCCTGGGCAGTGGCCGCGCTACGTGTACGGCACCGAGGCGTTCGAGCTGAACGATGCGTTGCGCCAGCGCGCCATCAC
>NW_006766895.1:221063-233569 GCF_000275845.1 Dichomitus squalens LYAD-421 SS1
CGATTAGTGAGTTTTAGGAGGAAGCACATAGCAGGAGAAGCGCACAGCTTGAAGACGCCGACACCTAATATAGAGCACACGCAGCTTCGTTCGCTACTTTCACGGAGTCGGTCCTTGTGCTCTTCGTCCTCGTTCCCTCACCGTGCAGGATGTCCAGATGGAAGGGGATACTCTTCCCAGCACTCCTCGTCCTCGTCTTTGCACCTGCGTTCCTTTGCTACAGCCGCGTACTGCTTGCAATGCGGGCCTTCATGGGAGGCCCCACGCTTCTGGCCGGCGTTGTCCAATTTGCTGTGGCGGAGCACGCGCCGTTGGCTCCCAAAGTCGTGATTGTCGACTACGTGCGTATGAAACCGCGCTCTCCGCGTCCGTGCAAACATGTCTAATCCAAGAGTACACCTTGGATCTAACGACTGCAGTACGGTGATGAAGGCTCCGCCTGGCTCGGGATCCCGGAGTTTGACCTCCTGGCGCGGAATATCACCGTCCCCGGCCTGTCGCGGCGCTACTCCAGCGTTCGATGCACCTCAGACGGCGACATCTGTCAGCTGCTCACAGACGAAGGTCTGATCAACGCAGCACTCTCCACCGCAGCCTTGGTTCAATCGCCGGCCTTCGACCTCAGGCAATCCTACTTCCTCCTCGCGGGCGTCGCTGGGATCTCTCCCAAATTTGGGACACTGGGCTCCGTCGCTTTCGCGCGTTTCTCCGTTCAAGTTGCGCTGCAATACGAGGTCGACGCGAGGGAGATCCCGGCTGAGTTCAACACGGGCTATATTCCCCAGGGTACGACTGCCCCTGGGCAGTGGCCGCGCTACGTGTACGGCACCGAGGCGTTCGAGCTGAACGATGCGTTGCGCCAGCGCGCCATCACTTTCGCGAAACGCGCCATGCTGAACGATTCAGCGAGCGCGCAAGCGTATCGCGCGCTCTATGCAGGGGTGCCCGAGCACGCTGCCGCATTGCAGGCACCGTCTGTGGTCGCCTGCGACACCGCGACGTCGGACGTGTGGTGGAGCGGCGCGCTGCTTGCGGAGGCCTTCGAGAACACGACCACACTCCTCACGAATGGCACGGGAACCTACTGTACTACACAGCAGGAGGACGGCGCGGTGCTCGGCGCCCTCCTCCGCGGGGCACTGACGGGTCGTGTCGATTTTGCGCGTGTCATCTCGATGCGCACCGCGTCGGACTTCGACAGGCCTGCACCGGGAATGAGCGCGACTGCCAATCTGTTCGAGGGGCAGAGTGCCGGGTACCGTGTCTCCGTCGTGAATATATATCGTGCAGGTGTCCAGGTCATACAGGGCATCCTGGACGATTGGTATGACGATTATGTTAAGGGAATCCCGCCGAGCAATTACATCGGAGATGATATTGGTTCGTTGGGCGGTCATCCGGACTTTGGTCCAGGTAGTCGGTTCGGCGGGCTTCCACCTGACTTATCTGACGTTTTACCTATACTCTAAGAAGATGCGCATATACTTCAGAGGACATCTTCCATACCAATGCGGATCGTCGTTTCAGTCCCAACCTCGAGTGTAGCTGGTAATCTCGGGTAAATATCTCTTCCATGCTTGGAAAATGGTGCTCTTCCAACTCCCGCTCTCCACCATGACAAACCACCCTCCGATATCACTGGAGTATAGCCTCTTTGACCTGCTCTATTCTACTGTTACCGGCCTTTTGTTCCTCTCCTGAAAATGACATCTTTCGTTGGGCATCGACTATGCAACCAGCCAGGAGCAAGAGCGGCATCATCAGTCTTATGTGCCGAACGTATACCACGCGAGCACAAGACAAGGTCCCCGCTTTCAATCAGCTTCCCAGGCCACCGATCCACTCGCTGCTCACTTATCAGAGGCCTCAGCAGCGAGATGGCGTCTTGGGAAGTCGACTACCCCCCCCCCGAGGGCGCTGCGCTATGACCGGCTATTGACTCCTTGACTGGTTACCGTCGTTGACATGGTTTTGTGTGTAGTCTCATTCAGAACCTCTAATTCACCCCCATAGTTTAGCTCAACATCTCCATTGGGTATATCACACCATTCGTGAATACATCCAAGGCCTAGCTTATACAAATAGTGATTGTACATACATCTAGTGGCGACGGGTAGGCATTCAAAAGAGAGAGCCGATACTCGAAATTTGCGAGAGATCAAAGTACACAGCCTCGGGTACCGGTACATAAATTGACAAGTGTGCTGAAAGAAGACATTAGGACTGCAGCCACGGTGATGTAAATCAAGCCAGCGCTTTTCAGGAGCTCAGATAACAAGACATCTTCAATTTCGTCGACCCCGTCACAGCAAGGCCTCGCCGGATGTCTAGACCGCCATCGTCTCGATATGCGTACGTGAATCGTTAATGGATTCCTCTGCTCCATCGGACGGACGAGAATGGTGAGGAAGGCTCTGCATCTCGAGCTCCGAGTCCGGCATGTCAAACTCCACGACATGGCTGCGCGGCGATCCCAGCCCCTTGGTCTTGCTACCGACCGTCCCGTGCTTTAAGTCTTGGCGCGAGCCCAAGCGGGTCGAAGTACTACCACCCCAGGATGCTACCTCCGGCGCAACATGCGGCCGGTCCGACGACACCCTGACGTGCAGCGAGCCGGTGGCATTGGATGAAGCGCTTGTACTAGCGTTGATGTAAGACTTCTGCATGTACACGAGAATGACGATGACAACGGGGTAGATGCCGAGAATGTGACTGGTCATATATGTCCAGACGGTGCTGGCAAATGCGAGCTGAGGCGTACTAGTTTCGAGGGTCGGTACATTGCCTGCTTCATCTATCACTGCAGATAACTGGCATTGGCTGCAATCAGACGAGTGTCCCGTGGAAACACACGAAGTACGCACAAAGAAGAAGAAGTAGAGGAGGCCTGACTCAATGAGGATTGTCATAACCTTTTCCGCACGTGTCTTGGGCTTTGACACACTGATGAAGGTACCGACTTCACGCCGATAGTCCCTGAATGATCCTAGATGAGCAAAATCCCGACGGTCTGATCGTCGCGCTCACCATGTTTTGTAGCATATCATCAGCGTCGCGACAGCAGTTGTCACGAGCGCCGTCGAATACGACGCGAGCTGAACGTTCACGCAAAACGGTGGGTGCACAAAGTCACCAGCTCCATGTTGCGCGTCGGCTGCCGCAACACAGTATGAGATCAATACAGACGTAACTGCGGGACCGTACCAACATCAATATATGTGCAAGTGGAGAGGTGGAAGTACCGACGCACCGACGGAGCCGAAGAGGAATGCGCACGGGATGGCAAGCACCCAGCGTTCGTGAGGCAGACGCCAGAATGCGTATGTGCGCCAGATAATGATGACGTCTCCGAGGTTGGACTGCAGTCGCCAACAGTCAGGATCTGGAGTACCAAATCTAAGGCTAGGGGGGAGGGGTGTGCCAAACTCACCATCCAGGCGTACAGCGCGTTCTCCACCGCATACGGCAGATTGTCTGTCAGGGCGTACCGATCCGAGAGAGAAAGGGTCGAAGTCGAAGTGAGCGTCAGGCTGATCTCTCGGATGGCGTTGTTCACGTCGATAATGCACATTGAAGTGTCGAGCAGGAACATGATGAAGACTACGGCAAATGTGAAAATCGACATCTTGTTGCGACGATCCCTTCGACTGTGATGCGATTGGAAGAGACATATTAGCCAGTTGGTGACCTACGAAGCTGTCGAATACTCACAGTAGAATATTGCCGGCTATCACAATGAGCACGAGATAGACGGCTGTTGTTCATTAGTCGAGTGGAGGTGAGGTGAGATTCGTTGACATGCCGCTTACTCCACAGCACCGATTCTACAACGAGAGCCACGGTCGTCTGGATAGTATCATGGCCGATACTACTGAGGGTCTCGATATCGGCGCTCGTGAGGTTCGACATAGTGGGCAGAGAGGCGGAGCTCGGCGAAGGGTCGAGCAGGTGCAGTGATTAAAGCCCCACCGCAGCGTCAATCCGACATGATCATCTATGAACTCCTTTGCACTGCCCTGAGGAGGCAATAGTGCATTGGCGTCTAACCCGGTATTTGCTGCGTAGTATTCGACAACCGAGTCAGTGACATACAGATTATAAGGTGACAAGGTCGTTGCCCACCAGTCTTGCAAACAAGTTCTTTCTGTTGCTATGTTTTTGCAGACTCCGGACAATGCAGCGGATAGTAGCAATTATCTGCGGGTTCAGGAGCCAAGGTTTGTGCGGGGCCGAAGAACCCTGGGGAACGGTTTCATCATCTGCTTACGCTCCACGGCGACCCCCGACTGAATGCTGCTGGGAAGTTTGGAGCCTCGAAACAAGATTCAACCACATCGGACTTCGAGCGGCACGGCCTAGTGGATGGTATGTCAAAGAAGTCCACTAGAGAAGGATTTCTGGACAGGCTTCACCGTCAATGAGCCGCAAGCGAGCGACCATCGTGTGAGGAACATATCTCATTCGGCGATAAGCTCTGAGAACACCTTGAAGTACAGCAGGCAGGTCCCGATAGAAATGGATGTCCAAAGTAGTATGTCCGATGATCGTCGGGAGCAAGGCCTGTTGTGCGTCTCCGGCGTCTCCGGCGTTCCGGCTGGTTTCAGGAATCTGCAACGCCTTGCAGGGAAGGATTCCAAGCATCACTTGGGCTCTGCGTCCAGGAAACATTTGCTTCAAGGCTGACTGCCCGAATGAGGAATTTGGCGACTACGTCTGAACCGGGCCATCGACATACTGGAGCGCGGAAATGACTCGGGTGTGTACCAAGGCTGTAAATGTTGCAGTAGATCAGTAACAAGATAACCTAGAGTAAGACATGAAATGAACTCGATCCGAGGGACCGTTCACCAGAAACTCCGACCGCTCCCGCATGTTTATCTCGGAGTCTAACTGCGCATTGGTGGCGCAGGGCACTGGGCACGGGAGTTCCCCCGTGCCCTGCCCGGGGAAGCTATAGTTGGCGCAAAGGTCCGACAGGGTTCAGAGCCTAGTTGGAGTTCACACTGGGCAACTACCGCTAGAGCCCAAGACCCATGGCCTGTCAGAAGTTATATCCTCTGTAGTGGGTACACAGATGCGTTCGTGAACTGACGTCTCTTTCTGCACTGCTGTTTCGCGGTCGTCCGTTTTGCGGTCGTCCGATCTACGTCCTATACAAGTACTTCGCAAGGTTCCGAAAGACAAACATGAAGCCTTCTTCGTATCCATCTGAGAAGCAAGTCGCTTCAGGGCGTGCACGATAGATACCCTCGAGATGGTCAGAAGGAAGAGACGCGCTCAGTGGTGATGATCAAGTCTTGGTTACACTTCGGCATGGGACTAGAAGCTGCAGGATCTGGATAAGAAGAGCGCTCCTTGTCTCATGTGATGCAAGCGTCGATTCAGCGCTCCGCATGGAGTGATATCCATTCACACCATGAGGCCATGACCGAGGCTGAGCTGGACAAAAAGCAACAAGGTTGGTCCCTATCATGATTGCGGAACATGCGACGCTACGCAATGCACTGTTATCACGAGCTCAACGTTGCCAGGAAGCCAAGACACTTACGACGTCATCATTACTCCAAGACAGGATGATGTGTACACGGATGACGCCTGTACAACATCAGTTCTCGGAACCTTGGAACGCGCGCCGGGTTGCGTACCCGCGAAAGCTGACCAAGTCAGCCGTCCAGCATTCCGAATGAGGAGCCTCAGCTTGAAGTTCTCGATTCCTTGTTCTCCGCCGAAGCTTAGGACTTCCTGGCTCCATCATGAAAGCGTCACTGAAACTAGACTCGAATCGTCAGTGTCTGATAAATAAAGTCTAATCAAAGTCTGGGGCACCTTATTCAGGCCTACAATTAGGCTTGTGTTTGTCGATGCCACCCAGGACAACGCAACGTGATGCATAGACCACGATCGTGTCCCTCCAAGCTCCTCTACACGTGGACTAATGCATACCTTCGTCGCTATGTCTCCGCGCCCAGAAGGGGTGCAAGGAAGCTGGCTGGCAAGGGAGAGCATGCATGACACCAATGCCATTATTATAGTCGCAGCACAACACCAACCTCGTTCCTACATGAGGCGCGATTGGTTCAGGCTAGCCGAGCGTGTGAGGACATAGGACAGAGGTTTACACGGTTGCGAAGGGTATCCGCTATTCAGCGTGCATGCACACCACGAATTGCGTCCACGGAATGAAGTCATGTAATGGCTGAAAGACCTCTCTGATAGGAGTGTGGATGACATCGTTCCGTAGCATGTCGACAGTCGACGTGGAGAGCCGAGGGACAAGTGGAAGGCGGCTGTGCGAAACAGCCGCCGAACAGGCCAGCCGAGGTCGGCACATTCCCGCCTATTTTGCAACGTCCGCTGAGCACAACGCAACGTTGACGTTTCCCAGACAAGGAGACACGCTGACTCACGAAACCCAAGGTCTCGCACGGATCGCCGTGCTAGATGCAGCGATTCGGTTGCTGTAGAGCTCTTCCGCGTCGTCCATGGCAGACCCCTTCAGATCAGCAGGCGACGTTCAGTGAGCGGCCTTTTTCCTTCGCAGCTGTCATTCTATGCTCAATCTCGCGCTACGCAAAAGCGAGGAAGCCCTAACCGGTAGGAAAACAGGAGGAGAACAAGGGCAGTAGCGCGGAGCAGAACTCACAAGAATTACACAAATCAGGATCGCGATGAAGTTCGCAGGCCCGACTGGATACGTTAAGCTCAATTCGCCGTCAGTTGGTCGCCCGGTCGTACGGGACCCATATCTCCAACTATAGTTCCCTCTACGTAGTGGGCAAAGCATACGCAACGCCCGTGACGTTGTCGGAACTTGGACAGCAGACTGTGGAGGGAGAGCCAAGACGTACCAGCGTTATCTCCGTCTCATCTATGTGGCTCCGACTGTATCTTATGTTCCTGTCGTATTTGCCTACCTCGCATCCTGGCCATCCTGCAAACAAATATTGAGTTAGGAGAGGGACATGGCGGTGAGGGAAGTGAAACACGCATGGGTATCGCGACTTGGGGGTCGTCGAGCGGCTTCGTCAGGGAGGACCTTGTATCGATGAACGCAACATAACCCGATCTAGTCTTGCTGGGCGCACGAGCACGCGAGCCCCACACGCGCCCTTGGCCCACATGACAGAGCGGGAGAGGAACGGGACGGCTTTCAGACTGCCTGGTACCATGGATTCATATGCGCCCGAGTGCTGAGGAGCAGTAGTGTCTGATCATGACCGGTTGTCGGGGGTTGTCGGGCGCTTCTAGCAATCTCAGATGTGCGTTGGCTTTCCGGTCCACGTGGCGGAGGCGCGGTCTTCCATTGGTTGCGGCAGAGGGCGTCTGACTCAAGCTTGAGGAGACGGTGCTCTGCCGCGCGACAAGGAGGCTTGGCGGATGGCGGATCTATGAGAGCGAGGGACGTGCAGCCAGACTCTGCGAAGAAGGCAAATAGCAGCGTTAGGGGCTGATGATCGGCTGCGGACGAGCTGTATGCGTACCAAGGAACGGCCGTCAAGGGCGTTGCCATTGGGCACACCAAACGGTTTTGCGGGTTGCTCCGCGCTCTGCTGCACTGGAACTGGAATCCCTGCTGCGTTTGCGCTTCGTTGGCTGAGCACTGTCGCTCGAGGTGCCAGAGCAGGGACCACTCCTTAGACGATGGAGCGATTGGCGGACGACGAGTCGCGCGTGTGCAGATGTTGAGCAATAAGCAGGGAGTACAGCAAGAGCCACACGTATGTCGAGTGCAAAGGCTTTGTACGGCAGGAGACCGTATCTGAGGGCAACAAGAGCGTAACAGAACCACGGTTAGCAAAGATTCTACACGTTCAGATGAGCCTCGCGGACGCTACGTCGCTCGAGAACGGGAAGCAGGGGTGCTTGAACGCACTCACTCGACGGCGAGCGTCCGCGAGGCAGTGATGAGTACGCACAATTTGCTTCCCATAAGGTGTCCGGATCCAAGTACCATCTAGCGATGGGGTGTCGACAGATGAAGGCTTGCACGAGCGGGAATGCAAAAGAGTTTGAGCTCTTGAGGGACTTGGAACTGTCAGCGGAGCATGGGAATGGTCGTGGCCAATCCTGAGCATGCCCAGAACATCGCCTGAAGGGGAGACGGAGATAATGGTAACATTATGATGCAGCGTGCAAGTGGGAGAGATTGGGACTTACCACTAAAATCAACCTTTCGCGAACGCGCCATGGACGACCTGCAGCTGCATGGCGGCCTTGTCCTTTCCAAGACACTGCGCGTCGAGTTCGGCATCATTGGTGAAGCTCTCCTTGATGTTGCGCCGAGGAGCTGAGTCTTTTGATCAGTGCAAAAACCTTGGGCAGAAGGCGGTAGTAACAAGGATGCCAAGGACGAGGGCGAGGACGAGGACGCCCTTTCGGTGGGTGAGCGCGCATACACGCTTCAAGCGCTGGGGGGACTCGACGCCCACACACGGCAACTTGCATCACTCTTGCCGTCTTGGCCTGACAACGGCTCGAATTAGCCCCACGGTACGCCCAGCATCCCCGCTTAATGCCCACATTCATCGAGCAAACTTAGGTCCATCAATTACGGCGTGAGGAGGAGAGAGCTGACTAGCCTGGCCGGACGGGTAGTACTGCGAGCTTACAGCGCAGTTACTGCCGCTTCTCCCAAGACCGAATCCCGGGCCCAGTCTTTACAAGCCTCGTGCTATTCCGAGTTGCAAGATGGAGCTGTGTTGATGCAGGGGCCGAGACAGCGACCACACCTGGCATTCGCCGCTTACCCAGAGCTTCGAGTAAGCTCTGATTTCTATGTGACGTGTCCTCTTGCACTGGTAGAGCTGTCCAACTCTGCACAGGCGGTTCCTTCGCAGTATCATCGCCATTGTGAGCTTACGCGTCACATTCCGCGCGTTTTACTCATTTTCACATGCTAGGGTGACGTTTCAAGTTGACAAGCCTTAACTTATTTTTCCAGTATCAAACACCCACTATAGGCGAATATATTACTGTCTAAAGCAGGCCTACTTCACGATTCAAACCTCAGGCGTACGCGTATATCCATTTAGTGCGACGCTCCAGGTTGTATGATATCCCTTCCTATAGTCCCTTTCCACCCCGAAGTACTAGAGTTTCTAGTGCTTCGTGGTATTGGCCACTCGGTACAAAGTGAACTCCGGCGCCTGCGGGTCTGACCCGACCACAACCTTGAAGAGGAAGAAGTTGCTGTTCATCCACGAGTACGCAGGCGAGTCCGTTTCCACGTGTCTGCGCATCCGGAGCTTCAGTGAGTTCCCGCTCATTGGAGCGCGCTGGCTGTCAGGTTATGGTTCTGCGAACTCACGCGTAGGAAAGGGACCCGGTCTTCATGTCCCTGAGACCAATCAAGTAGATCAATCCTCGTAAATGCTGTTCTCTCCAGCGGTGTTACGCCGTCTAAGCTCACCCTATGCCATTTACAGCTATGGAGGCTAGCCTTCCGTCAGCCTTCCAGACGTATGGCAGGACAGCCGAAGGGAATAGTATCCCCGAGTTGCTGATGATGCCATTGTCTGCGGTGGGAAGGAGCGTTGCCAGAACCTCGCCCGTCTTCGCGTCGGTGAGGTTCCCCCTGCATGCGGATGTCTATCTGTGAGCGCCTGACTCGGATCCCTGAACAGCGCACGACGTACCCTGTAAGGGGTGAGTGTATGCGGGTACCAAACGGTCCCGTAGTGTTTAGAACGTCGTTAGGAGGGCCGATGACCAACTGCCCCGTGAATATGGCGTCGAAGGTGGGCGGGGGCTGAGGAGTTTGAGCAATGGCTACGGCTGACACTGCGAGGAGGACGCCAACGAGCGACGAGAGGAAATGGGAGTGGCGCATCTTGGGTGGTGTGCTCAACGTATGCTGCGAGGTGAGTGTGTTGGATGCTTTCGCCGTACAGGCTCGATTCCTTTATACTCGAACACTGGGAGGCGTCACCGTCCTGAGACGATAATGGGTAACCCGCTCGGTGTGTCAGGCTGACACGTCGCCGGGCTGGCTTGAATGATGACTCGCCCCTCAAAGCCATACCTCCGCGATGCTGTGGCGACACCGCCCTCAAGCTGTCATTTGGCCAAACCGCTAGTCAGCATTGTCATACATCCGCAGAATGGCACAACGAATGCTATGCATGGTCGGATAGGCCGAGAATGGTATAGGGATGGCGGGATATAATAGGGAACGTCTTGTGTGACCGGGCAGTGCTGTATCTGAGTCTGGCCAGAGCTTTCGAAACGCTCAGTGAGACCCGGGTAGAGGAATCCATATGGCACTGAGTCTCCTCCGGTCTTTCGTGTACGAAGTCTACGACTTCGGGAGCCGACTGGCTAATGCAAGAAGTGAGCCCACTAACCTGTTGTCGAGGTCAGAGTTAGCATGCGTCGATTGGGGGGAGCGAAGGACATGCATGATGCTACCACATACCACAGTTGGTAGCAATGTACTTACACGGATGCTAAACCCGAGTAACGAATCAGAGAGCATATGGTAGGCGAATCCCGAGCACTACGTAGCTTCAGTACCTCACTCATATGGTCTTGATCAGCTGGCCTGCCATATACACCTGTTTTCGGGATCAGTCTTTCAGGGTCCCGGACCACTACCTGCGGTTCTCCAGAGTTGACTAGACACCAACGTTTCTAAATGACTATTCAACGGCGGGTCATCCCGACCTTGGAACAAGCTAGACTCCGAGTCTGCGGCAGTACTCCATGTTTGGTACCGTTATACATCAATTCGACAGTCTTATGCCGCCTCTCTCGCTAGCTTGGATTTAGAGTATTTAGGCGACCTAGCTCTCTACCTCCTAGCTTCCGGGCTGCAACTTCAGAAACGCTAACTGTCTTCCTTCACTATGTTCGCGTAGTAGCCGCCGTCTTGGGAGATAATCACGCATCCATACACTCCTGGAGAGTCTACAATACACTTGTGACTCTGCAGAGCGATAGGAAAATATCCGTAATCACAATCAGCGTAGTCCAATCATGTCGTCCCTCAGTCCCAAGTACGCTTGATAAGTTCGGCGGCACGCTCAGCTACGATATACACCAACGCCATTGTATGCGCCGCAGGGATGGTGGGCTACAGAAGATGCAAGTCAGAGACGAAGGATGAACGTGAGCATCACGTACGAAAACAGATGCGTCGACGACCCTCAGGCCACTTGCACCCTTCACGAGAAGGTTCGGGTCCACCACGCCCCAAGATGCGTCCCTGGGCGACATTCGCGCGGTAGAGACCGGATGGTATATTGTCTCGACGGACACTCGAGCCGCAGCAATAATTTCTTCGTCCGTCTCGGCGTCGCCCACTGGTCCAAATCGCCCGGACACTAGACCGCCCCAAGCTGGCAATGCCATAAACTGTCGGGCGGTCTTGATGGCCTCTAGCATAACTAGGGTATCGAACTCGGTTGAGAAGAATCCCGGGTCGATCAACGGATTGTCGAAAGGGTCCGATGACGCGAGCTTGATAGAACCGACTGTGTTGTGCCGATTCAGCGGCCGCTTTCAACGGGTCACATGTATACGTACCAGACGTAGGTGCCACGACGGCGGAGAATACCGTGAGGAAATGTCCAGTCGGAGGCTGTGGTACGGAAACCGCTCCGTACCCATCCTGTGATACCAGGTCAGCGTTCAGCGATTTGATCACATGGTTGCCACGCACCGCAAAGAGGAATTCGAAGTGTCCAGAGTGGGGGCCAGCCGAAGGGTCCGTGACATTGTCAAATATCCTCGAATTGGCGGGAACTCTCATAAATGCCAGAGATTGCACAGGAGAGTCGACCAGTCGCCCCGTTCGGTTAGTCTGCCATTGCGCTATGGCAGCCTCTATCAGGGTTGTATTGCGTCTCAAGTCATCGTATGTATTATTCGAGGAGACATTCCAGTAGTTTGCCAAGATAGGATGATCTTTGAGATGCTGGCCGACATCCGGAAGGTCAAGCAAGGGCTCGATATCCAGGGCTCGTAATCGGTCCTTGTCTCCGATGCCCGACAGCAACAGGATTTGAGGCGTTCCCACATCAGGAAAAACTCCCCCTGCGAATTGGCATTAAGCGAGCTAAATTATCCCTCACCAGCGAGATTAGTCCATTAGTCTAAAAAGATAAGTCCCCTGCTAACCAGCAGCCATTAGCTGCCTTAGTAGGCAGGGCCCGTAGCGGCGGTCATTCATTATTTGCTCGCCATTCAGGCTGTCGTTTGGTCTTTTTAGATTCTAGTTGCTTGTACGATAGATTCAATATATTGAAGGGTACGACAACGACTAGCATGATTACACTGCATAGTAATCTATAAACTTGTATACTAAGTTCCAACATGGTACGCTAATCCGACCTCATCCAACTAAACATAGCACTACAACGTGGTCCGGATCCTCTCTTGATGAGCTTATAGTACCGCAACTTACTTCTTGGAGGCGCGAAATGCAAAGTGCGGCTGGGCAAGGCCACAGACGACGACTTACCTTCGGATGTAGTACATTACGCACCTTCGAGTTGCTATGCAGCATG
>NW_006766895.1:234004-237143 GCF_000275845.1 Dichomitus squalens LYAD-421 SS1
TTACAACTCACCTGGACCCCAGCTTCTGTAGTATCACTCTCATACCACCATGTCCGCTAGTACTAGATCACCCACCAGTCAAACTGGCCACTCCCGTATGTAGCGGTGAAAAGAAGGAGGAAAGGTTGGGTGGGCACACTGATGTCGGAAGGAGAGACGTGGCAACGGAGCGTCGAGCGCGCAATGGGATGCGGCTGTGGTGTGAGCGCCCGTACTTAGGGCAGGCTTCAATTGACTTGGGAAAGACGCAGAGATGGTCTCTCTTGCCTTGTACGTGTTCTGAGCATACAGTCCTTGATTTTTGGGCCTGCAGTAAAGTATGTGTGCCTATTATTACCTTCAAGGAACTCATCCAGCGCGCAAATCTCGAGATATAAGACCACCAATGGTCACGGGCGTCATTAGTTGACATTAGCACTAATTTTCTGTGAATTCGCGCGGGGAGTTTTTCCTGATGCACTGCACCCGCTGAGAGAATCACCTCCTTTCTTGCAGTTACCAATGAGTACGGAGCTGTCATATCCGCACAGGTGAGATCACTTGATTCTAGAGCGTACCATACAGACGAACCGGTAGCATTTGGTGCAAACTGCACTTTACGAAACGACGGTGCCCCTTTCACCGAACCGGTGGATATAAGCTTTGTTACGGTGTTTTCAATCAGAACGTGTAGATTCGACCGATTGAGAGCCGGTTCGAGGTATGCAGTCGCAGAACTTGACCTTGCCCCTCTTCCAATAGCATTCTGCACTACGCCTTCTCATGTGGCCATTAGTACTGGAGATCCCTCGATGACTGGTGGCGCTCACCAAATCCCAGCGCGTTTCCGCTGTTGAGATCTATGCTAAATGGGAATTGAGAACCGGAAGACTTGCTGGCATCGACAAAGCGACCGTCAATCTCTGTGGGGAATCCAGGGAGACTGACGTCGACGGGTCCGAAGCCGTGATCAGCAGGGTTGACCAAACCCGCACAACTCTGGTTGTCGGCGCGCGGGACAAGCTTTGAGTTCTGTTAACATTAGGTTAGAGTTCAGTCAGAAGATGGAACGGAGGGCTACTCTTACCCGAAGATAGTATATCTCTACATTCTTCCATGACCAGCCATCGTCCTTGGTAATAGCTGCCCAGCGATCAAACTCCTCATTGGATCCGCGAGTGTATGCCATAAAGTCTTAGTACTCCATTAGTAACGAGTGTCCTTCCTGCCGAGAAAACAATCTCTGTCTTACTGATAGAAGTACTGCCACCGAGGACACGGCCTCGTGGATATGGAAGGACACGTTGATTCAGGCCTTCTTGAGGAGTAGTGCTATAGTTCCATGTAACTGATGTATTGGGAAAGCTTGTCGGTGCCAAAAACGGAATCTCCACCGGGAGCACACCCTCATGCCTGTGTTTGACATATCATCTCAGCACAGATCAGGGAGATGGAAGAGTCCATGGAGCATCCGAACTCACGATATCCCTGCCTCAATGAGTAACACGCTGAATCGAGGGTCCTCCGTTAATCTCGCGGCAATGACGTTGCCACCGGCCCCGGCTGCAAAAACGCTGTGAGGACTGGAAGTCTGGTGTGCAGCAGGATAGGAGTCACCTCCGACGATAACGAAATCATAGACATCCATCGGCAGCTCTGAAGCATCCTTATACACAGCCGCATCTAACAGAGGTAGCAGAAAAGCCCACAACGTTGCGACAAACGCAATGCGAAGAAAAACCCCGGAGCCGACGTGCATCCTCGATGTTGATGGTTAAGCGTCTATGGAATCTCTGCGCCGCTCCGGTAGCGCAGGCCGTATTTGCACTGAGCAATGGACCGTAGTCAGCTCGGCACTGGCGTGACAGGTACATAATCCCGTGCCTTGCAACAGGGTGGAAAGGTATCACGGATCTATGTCAGTTCGAGCAGCACTCCGACGTAGTGCGAAATGCGTGTGAGGAATGGCGATAGACAGGGAAAGAACAGCCCGTAACAGCCGACGCGTACTCACGCTGGGATGCGCTTCAAGCTGTGTCTTACCCAATCAGACTGTGTAATTATTGCCGCCGCACTTCGCTTCCTGTGATGATGTTCTCCCATCATGTGAGCACCACTGATGTCCAGTACTCATTACCCATAGTATTCCGACGATGCTCTGATGGGGCAGGACCTTCAGGGGAGACCCATGTGCCCATAATGAAGTCTCGGTCGTTTCGCTTTCATTCACCATCGTGGTATAGTAGGCGCTTATGAGTCTCGCTCCGTGCTCGTTCAACCTGTAAAGGTAATCACTACATAGGGCGTTCACAGCAGACTGGTCTTGCGGTAGAGGTCGCAGCTTAGTCGGGGCATTCCGTTGTGTGGCACTGGACCCACCATGTGGGGCGAGGGCAGAGACAATCAGGCTTCGCGATCAGGAAGTTTGACCGTGACTCAGAGAGGATTTTTCTATGACAGTTGGTGAGAGCCTTCAGCTGCCAAGAGGTCGCGCGCCCGCAATTCTAATGCCTTTCCTCCGTCTGTATTCCTGCAGGCAGCGTGGGTGCCAGAGTTTTCATGAGAATCAGGCTTTATTTTTTTGTACCCAGTGATCCACAAGAGTTCACACCGTAATACAAGGATTTGTACATGGTATACTTAGAGTGCAGGATCACCTCAAGTCACCAGGAATAGTATACACCACGTGAAGCGCCAGATTACAGAGGTTGGGGAACACGGAGAGGATGAGCACATTACCGCCACATTCCCAGCGTGTTCCCACCACATTCCGCAGGTTTAGAGGATGTCATGGTATTAACTGCCTTCCCCTCACATTCCGACCATGTTCCCCACATATTACTTAGACATTCCGCACCCTGCGTAACATGGGATCAAATGGGATATACAATTTTGTATCTTATTATTCATATCCATTTTTGGTGCCCAGCTTGGCGCCTAGTATTCGTCCCGATATTGGCAGCCAGATTGAATTAGATCGAAATGAATATATATTCAAATGGCGACTCTCCTACGCTACATCCGGACTTCTCTATATATCATACAGACCGGCCCAATCAACCCTAACCCAATCACATCATACCCGTAGCCGCCAGCACAGCGATACCGGCTTACAATTGGACATCAGACACAGCTGAGATGGCACGCGCAATACATGCAT
>NW_006766895.1:244950-260471 GCF_000275845.1 Dichomitus squalens LYAD-421 SS1
ACGGACAACTCGTATCGGAAAGTGGAGGGGACAGGATCGAACCCCAGACCTCGTGACGGCCAGGAGCGCCCATCCTCACTCACAGGCAGGTGACTGATGTGACAGCAGGAGTGCTTACTCATTGGGAAGTGTCCGGACTCGGCACGACTCAGGTATTAGTCGTAAGGTCACCATGAGGCAGGTCAGAGGGTAGGACATGAGGCAGAGAACTCTGACCAAACGATGGTCAATAGGTACCTGGTCTGTGCACCGTTGTATTAGTATATATAGTAGGGGGTCTGAGGCAGGGAACCTCAGACTTGATCTTCTCGTCGATCCCCCATCTCCTCTGTAGGTAGCTAGCAGCCCTACCTTCTACTGCCCCTTCTAGTCTAGGGAATACACCTCTTCACATCTCTTGCTGTGTCACCTCGGGTTGCTTCGCTTCTCAGCACCAACCTCTGCACCAGTAAGCTTTGCCCTTGTTTGTTTTGGTGGCACAGCTCGTTGGCTGTGACACTAAGTTGCCATTAAGCGTGGGTAAGTCGTAAGAGTTAAGATGCACGGTTGAGACCATTAAGTTGAGCGAGCGCGGAAACGTTCCGCGCTGTCGTCGGGCACGTTTGCCCCTGTCACAACACTTGTACAGGCTTTCAATGGACCTTTACTTTACTCTGCTCCAGCAACAAGACACTCTATGGAGTTGAGGGTGAGTGACTTCGAGTTATGTGCAGGAGAGCTAAGCGGTCTAAGGCGCTAAGCCATTAAGGGACTGCATGGTTTACTGATGAGAATGGTCGCCTACGGATGCCAAATCAAAAATTAGTACATAGGGAATAGAACTCGACCAGGTGCCTTTGTTGTGGCCACGTCTTGACCATATGATTCGTCAGAACAAAATCCTACGAGACGCGTATTCTTGCAGTAACAGTTGAGTATGCAACATGGAGCTATGATTTCATTGCTAAGTAATGACAGAAATAAGTGTAAGAGATACAGTGTACGAGGCCATTGTAACGACTGAAATGACGAAGGGAGGGAGTATGTAGACTTTGTGGTCGAACATACAAGACACTGAACACCCACTATGACAACACGACCTCATCCTACAAACAAAGTCGTCTGGCTCGCGAGGAAGAGCAATGTGCCAAGTGGTATCACAAGCGATATCGCCCACCCGATCTGCGAGCGCAAGTCGTCTCCACCGCCAGGCGTGTTGTTCGTCGCGGAAGAAACCTGGTGCTCCCCTGTGCCCGTCGCGATGTTCGAGCACATCGTCCGCTTCGGGCTCAAGCTGCGGACCACACAAGCGCTCGGTCGCCTAGATCACGCGTTGACCTTTAACTAATCGTCATGACCGGTCAAGCTGGTCAAAATCGGTCATGGCTTCGGTCATGACCGCGGTCATAACAACGCTGGTAGGCACGAGAGTGTAGCACCAAAACAAGTTCATTCCGTTACAAGCAAATCGCATGGGACAATACGCCTCATCTTAGGTCCATCTGGAAGTTATAATCTACGTATCACGGCCAACTTGAGACCGACAGCGTGGGGGACAGCTCGATTGCAACAACCACCGATCATCAGCTGGCCGCCTTCGCTCATTCGGAAGCATGCTTGCCCTTGCCCGGAAAGTCGCTGGGTCCCGGATGCTGAAAAAGATGCATCGTCAACACGTCCGCTTGCTGACGCTGCTCCGCCGAGTGCCTACCTGCTCTTCGAGCTGTATAGCATCAGACCATCGGTGGTCCTCAGGCTGCGCATCGCCAAGCGTCGTCGTGTAGGTAGTAGTGTGAACCTTGTATTCCATCGGCGGGCCGACTTCGGTCTGGGAAGTCGTGGACGGCCATCCGCTCCTTGGGAAGCCCACGACCACGCTAGCCGACGGGTTGATGCGTCCTCCGACGATGCGTATCCAGCTGTTGAAAATGACGAGCAGCGAGTTTGAGTAGAGCTTCGCGAGGATCGTGGCGATACAGCTATGGTAATCCGTGTCCGGTTCAGAAAAGTAGAGGACGATGTCGATGGTTGCGGCCACGGCTGTCGAGGTGGAGGCAGCTCAAGAGATAATCAACGACGAAAACTCTGTGGCCAGGGCTTACCAGTGAGCGTGCCGGTTTCTACGACGAGACGGACCAGCCGGTTGATTATAGCGTGCGTTTGCGCCGACCTCACGTCGTTCCGCAACAACTGTAACATGAATGATGTATAGCTCAGAGCAAAGCACCGTGCAAGAAGGACGGAACCCACCAGATACGCCATGAACGAAGCGATGATGATGTCGCACAAAGCACTCCCAGAGAGCCAGAGCTATTGTGCCCAAACCCACGTGAGGACATACAGCGACTACTCATGAGGGATTGGACATACTCCACAGCTCACGGCTGCTTTCTGCTGCAGACCCGCAAAGCTTCCAATAATCTTCGCCTGTGCGCCCGTGACAATCGCTGCTGTACCTTGTGTCAACGCCAGCTTTCAGCGCGCGAGTCAGTAGGCATCATGGTCACACGTCTATATTCTTACGACGGATATGACACCCTGCAGTGTCCGTGAGCGAGAGAGAATCCCGATGCGGTATGCATAGTACAATTGAACGGTGCAGCTCACTGACCAGGTAGAACAAGCGTCAGATCTGGCGTCAGGCAAACGTGGTCGCTGGGACCTACCAACTCCGCTGAACACCGGGACTGCCAGCCATTCGTTCTGCATCGCACCGAGAACCTCCAATTGCCCATAGCGTTTTGCATACGCGATGTAGACGTCGTTCGTCACGATGATAGTCTGGACGGTGTCCAAGGTCCATATTCCGTAGACCAGGCACCGTGGGATCCATCCGTCCTTAGGGAAGGACAAGTAGTAGAGATCTGTCGGTGCACATAAGTTGTCAGCCGTCGAGTCATGTTCTATATGGACTGCTAAAGGTACGAACAGACTTGAACGCTGAGTACACCATACAACGCCCAGTTGAGCAGTGCTCCCAGTAACTTCATGCGAATATCAGAATCTGCTGATGCGCAAGGCAGACACGACGCATACCACAGGCGCTGCGCTAAATGAATGAGTTAGCGAATAGTCTGAAGGCCGTAGCAATGTACTCACATTGATCCTAGATCCGTCGGGATCGTCACAGTAATCGTCGACATGAGGTACACGGTATATAGAGCACGACGATACAAGCTAGTGGTTCGTGGGGCGAGGTAACCACTTTTCGGCGACGCCCTGAAGTTTTTTATATCCACTGCGCGTGTCTGTTTGATGGGACGCAGCATGATGGGGTGCGCCTCGTTCAAGCTGCTCTGCGGTTCTCTTCGGTGGCGGTAGGATCACATCACTGTGGATCGGACTGCGTGCAGTACCCCGAATGGGTCTTCAATAGATTTTGCAACAGGAATTCCCGGTGCAAGGGTCGTCGATCCAGCAAATCAACGGGAACCAATCAGCATTTTTGGAAGTTGGACAGTCATATGGTAATCCTAGAGGAAGAGAGGAGATTCTGGGGTTCTTTTCGCTCGCTCGTAACGTCGCACGCATGAGGGGCTGCCATAGAAGGAGATCAGTTCCGTTCGCAGAGCTCTTCAGAGATACTCACTGGCTGGAGAGTGAAGCGGCCCATCGTAGCTCTGGGATAAAGAATCTCATCGTCTCTTGTGGTACTTTTTATGTGCATGAATCACAGACCTTGGAGAACGAGGCATGCTGAATGACCTTGGACGGAATGTGGACAGACAAGTTGTGCTCGCTGAGGCTCAGGCTGGGACTTACCTGTCACAAGAAAACAACTGTAATCTTTCGAGGAAGGTTCAAATTGAGCTACACACCTTCTGTGCGTGCAGAAACTGACAAGACATGAATGCCTGTTGTCCGAGTCAGGGACAATGAAGGAACGTCTTAGAACCGCGCGAACGCTGTAGGAGAGGCCAAAGCGCTGAAGCGCCGAAAGGCAACACGTGTCTCCCAGCTGCACTGAGCGTTCCCACGCCCCAGCGAGTCCTGGAATCCAAGAAGCTGCCCCATGTCTTCGCCATCTTTCAGCTTCATGCAGTATCAGACGGCTTTTCCAACTCACCGGCAGCTCTGCCCACATCGAGCGGCGCCAATCCTCAGTATGACAAGCCCACACAGCGTATATACCGCAAAAGGAGCGTGCATTCCCGCTGCGGCTTCCAGCTTATCTTCAGCGGCCTTCCGCAGGTTCTTTGGCATCCGGAGGACGAGTACTACATACACGGAGAACTAGTCCGCATTCCACGTAATATGTCTCGCGCGCGAAGATAGAACGCGATGGCGGAAGTCATGAGCACGCCCTCCTGCCCCATTCACTCCGAGGAACTCTCTTAAAGGAGTCTGTCTCCAGCTTGTCTCGTACTTAGAGCTTAGGCTTTACTCACAATGCCAGTAGTGTCGTACGAAGAACTAGCATCACGCTCTCTCGATTATCTCATCGTTGGTGGAGGTACCTCTGGCTTGGCCTTAGCATCCCGGTATGTACTTCTTGCCTCCTCGGTTGAGGCATAGCTGACCCCGCGTAGGCTCTCCGAGAATGGAGATATCACCGTTGCCGTCCTCGAAGCCGGAGAGCATCATGCGTCCGCTCCCGAGATTGATATTCCAGGTACGTCCTGACGTCTATCGCTTAGCCACTACAATTGCTTGATTTACATGGTGGTCCACTGGCAGGCTACATCGGCCGCGCACTAGGCAATCCCAAATACGACTGGTCCTTTACTTGCGTTCCCCAACCCAATGCAAATAACAGAACCGTTCGTCAACCCAGAGGAAAGGGCCTTGGCGGGACGTCCCTGGTACGCACACCGAGCTATTCAGGTTCGGCGGTAGCGTGACCCCTCCGTAGATCAACTTCACAGGAATGTTCCGCCCCTCCAAGGCCGAAGTGGACGCGTTAGAGAGCGTCCTTGGTATTGAGGGATGGAACTGGGACACGATGCTGCACTACATGAAAAAGGTGTGCTGCCACAACATCGCCAAAAAGCATCTGCTGACGAACGCTCGCCTCGCGCAGAGCGAGACCCTTCAGCCTACAAAGCTATCCCACGCCGATGCTATCAAGTTCGCTGCTGACCCGGACCCCAACAATCACGGCACAAATGGTGAGATGTTCCGCATGCCTGCGTCCATACGTAGTCATCGATGGCGTGCATGAAGGCCCCATCAAGAAGTCATTCAGCCCAACATTCTACGAGCTCCACGCAGCATTGTACGACACTGTGCAAACATTCGGCGTTCCGCGCAACCCAGACACGGTATGTATAGGCAAACACTCAGTGAAGACGAAGCACGTTCACGCAATATGTTCAGGGAAGCGGTAAGAACGACGGAAGTGTCATGTCATTCCTGTCCATCGACGCGACCACCGCCAAACGCTCTCACGCGGCCAACGCATACCTCGAACCGAACCTGAGCCGCAAGAATCTGCTGGTGCTTACAGGTGCGCATGTAACAAAGGCAGGTCTCTCTCCAGCTTCTGCCGAGCCGCTCTTGATAGTTTGTGTAGGTGATTCTCGAGCAAGATGGACCCTTGCAGAAAGCCATCGGCGTAGAATTTGTCAAAGATGGCACGACCAACCGCCTTGAGAACGTCCGCAGGGACGTCGTTCTCGCGGCAGGTAAGCAGGTTCCACAGGTGCGGGATGGATCGGACCTGACATTGGCGGCAGGCTCGTTCCAGACCCCGCAACTCCTGGAGCTATCCGGGATCGGCAACCCTGACATCCTCGCCCAGCACGGCATCGACGTGAGAATAGACCTCCCTGGGGTAGGAGAGAATCTCCGTGAGCCCTATCATGAAAGCTTCATGTTCTCTCCCAGCTCATGACGCTTACCCACAGAGGACCACATCGGGATGACGACCATGGCCGAACTCGACGTCGACGAGCCTACATTGGACGACCTCGCGAATCCAGAGTTTGCTAGAACCCAAGAGGAGCTGTAGTAAGTGCTGATGTCTGAGTAACAGTCCTGGCGTGACGTCTGATGCGATGCTCCCTCTCATGATCAGCAAACAAGGCAAGGGGCTTTTCGCTACCATCCCCGCCCAAGCATTCGTCTTCCTCTCCGCGGACGCCCTCGGTTCCCCGGAGGACGTTGCGCAATGGCGGGCGCACGCGGACACTCATTGCACCAACACACTAGCCAAGGTCCTTCCGTCGCTGCGTTCCGGCCTCGAGAAGCAGTACGCTGTCCATCGCCAACTGTTCGACGACAAGGAGCAGCCGCAGGCCGAGTGCGTCACCCACTTCCCCATCTCTGCCTGCGTCTCCGTCTCAACGACATGTGTTATTAACCTCTGTTACTATCTGTACGCAGACTGCTCATGTTCACGGGCTATCAGCGCATGCTGACCGCGCCCCCGGCAAAGCCCGGCGCGCGCTATCTCTCCCTCGTCTGCGCGCTCTCCCGCGCGCTCTCCCGCGGTACGGTGCACATCGCGTCTGCTAACCCCCTGGCGCCCCCGCGCATCGACCCGAACTACTTCGGGAACGAGGCCGACCTCGACCTCTACGTCCACGTCCTGCAGTACATGCTCAAGGTCCTAGAGACCGAGCCGCTGAAGCGTTTCGTAAAGGAACAGATAATGCCGAGGCCGGAGACGTTGGCCAAGGGGAGGGAAGGACTCGTTGAGTACATTAGGGAGAATTGTCGACAGGTGTACCACCCGGTCGGAACGGCCGCAATGATGCTGCGCGAGGATGGGGGCGTTGTGGACTCGAAGTTGACGGTGTATGGGACGCGCAATCTCCGTGTTGTGAGTACGCCTTTCGTTCCCGGCATTTACCGCTTATTCACGGGCCTGAGCAGGTCGACTTGTCCGTGCTGCCCATGGTAGGAAGATTACGTTTCCTTATTGTCATATCCATGTCTGACACTCGCTGTAGGAGTTCGTCTGTCACACGCAATCGGTGGCGTACGCGATCGGCGAGCAGGTATGTTGCCTCATTGTGTCTCGAGTGCTCTTGGAGTACTAAGACGCTAACCATTCGACAGGCAGCAGACATACTGAAGTCTGAGCTGCTCGGAAGCCACAACTAAATTCTTTGAGTAAGACAGTATCTCGGGCCCCCACCCATGCTCTTGACTTGTATTATTGAAGTGATCGCTGTCTCAATTTGTCTGGTTACAAAGCCCCACGAGCGTCCAACAATCAGTGGGGCGATCGTAGATGCCACTGGTCTTCGTTTAGTGAGAGGCAATCCCGTGGGCGTGATCAGAAATGGCAGGTTCGCATCTGCCATAGTTCCGAGCACATATACATTATGTATGCCTTTCATGAGGAAACGAGAGCGCGTACACTTATACATGGAATTTGACGAGAGACTCACCGGGACCGCGTTATGCTCATTCTCGCTAACGGGGAAAAAATATACTGCAGCTAATCTGTGCAGGAAGTTCTCCGTAGGCGGCGGGCTGTTAGCCAATTCCTTGCAGTGAAAAGTTGCAGTGCGACTTGCTCTTGTCCGGCGCGCGAACGATAGACAGGTCTGGTATAATGCCGACAAGAACGGTCAAGAACGGTCGGGAACGGTGACATACTAATACAGAGCGAGCAGAGCATCTACGTCGAAAGGCGCAAACGGGGCGGTCCATGTGATGTCGGGGGATGCGGGGCGTGCAATAGTGGGTCATGACCATCATCTCTTGACCAGAGAACAATTGGTAGCATGTCCTCTACATGATGAGGCAGCAGGAGTTTTGCTATAGGTGGAGCGATGAGTATCGAGGTCAAATGACATGAGCAAGCACTGCGCACCTTCTTGGCTGTCTTATAAAACATCTTACTCTGCATGGACAGCTCGTTCGACCGGTCCACTAGATCGTTGATCTTCTCCCCTCGCTGCAACACCGACTCGATCGTCTTGTGCTGCGATCCCAAAACAAGGCCAGAAAGACGTGCTAGTCAGTCGTTGCGCTGGTAAGCGACCGCGGGAGGAACGCACCAAGATAATCTTCGTCTCATCAAGTTCCTGTTGAACCTTCATAATCGCATCAGCCTGCCTGGGATCCTGATACTTCTGCAGATAGGTATTTATTTCGGGGAAGGAAATGGCGGCGGGAGTGTTAAAGGACGCCTGGGGAACCTTGGCGATGAAGTCGTCGAGCAGTTTCGTCAGGAGCGAGAACGCAGGCCGAACGGGATACTCTTGATCTGCGATCAATACAGCTAAACACCATACCAGCATGCTGAGTCATCGCGCCTGCCTGACATTCATCCGTGAACAACGAGACGAACCTGCGAGCTGCTCGGCGCCCCCACGGTTGTAGATGTGCGCGGTGTACACGTTCTCCTGGATGCTCTGTCGCTGTCCTTGTGGTGTCCGCTCCGCGACGGTCTTCGTGAAGAAGGACATAAACTCTGTGATGGAGCCTCGCTGGTAGAACGAGAAGGACGAGAGGTCGGACGCGCTGCTCAAAACTACAGCGGACTTGTTGGGAGGCGCAAGGACGACGGCGAGCGAGTAGATCTTCATGGCTGAGTTCCTGGACTATCAGAAAAGGAAGCAGAGCAAACGGAACTGAAGAAACAGATCCTGAAATTCGAAGGGTCGTGGAGGAGGAACAGATGCCGCGGTGCTTTACGCCGGAGGAGCCCAGTCTGACGATATGAGACACTGAACTCGGTGGACTGCTAGTGCTGGCCCACTTAAGCGCCCTTCGCATCAATCACCCGATTCGCCTAATCCGGCAAGTCGGCTACAGGCGTTAGCTATACACTGCGAAACATCCCGCGCAACGATTCCAGCTGGAAAGCAGCGCCGATGGATGCCGATGGAAAGGCGGCTGGAATCCGGGAGGAGAGGGATTCGTTTTGACCAGCTGAAAAATCAGCTGGAATCCACCACTAGGGCGACGGGATACCATCAGCTCGGTTGGTGGAGGGGTAGGCGCCAGTGCGATCGCTGGTGGGGGTTAAAAGTCAAACGTTACACACGGGCAATCTTCCGATTTGTGGGCTCTTGAACCTGTCTTCGTGTATCGTTGCATCGCATGGCAGCAACTGCCCCATATTTGTGAGCGTCTCATTGTACTGCAAGGCTTCTCAGCCATGCAGTACTGGGCGCATGGTGCTATATTGGCTTTCTATCTACCTTACTTCTCAGCCCGTGGAATCCAGTTGGTGTTCCTTGACTTTCCAGCCGCCGCCGCTTCCCACCTGAAATCTATCGGCGCAATGTGTAGCGGTGTAGCCTCCGCTGACCGTAGACGGCGGGCTTGATGTTGTACCGCCGTCCTATCCATTATAGCGTGGTCTCCCTATTTACGACTGCTCGTCCTTGAAGACGAGGTTGAGGGGGTAGCCTCTCGCCGTTTGGGCCCTTTTATGGAGACATGATGATCACTCAATACCCGAGTCTTTGCCCCTGTGGGTATTGACATTTCTCTCTGAAACCTCCAACGAAACTGGAGTATCTTTTCATCGGGAGGCAGGCTGAAGTTGATCGGGAGGGTACATCAATGCTTCCTGCATCTATATCCTCCTCTTTATCTTAATCGCTGCATCATGTTTGCTACGCTGCAACGACCTGAAGTGAGCATTCTCTTGCATGTGCTCACCCCCTGAAGCGTGATCTGTTGGCATGCGACACCTTGGTGCTGAATATGATGGCTGGGCAGATGTTCCTTCACGGTCTCATGGCCACTGAGGCCGTGCGGAACTGCTGTCAGTCTTGCCATGATAATGATTCAGCAGAGGGATCGCTGCCAGTGGGCAGATGAATCCGAGAAGAATCAGCCAGGGCAGTTCAATCTTGCACAGGGAGAGGGGATGCTGAACGTCTACCTACAATTTAAGGGAACTCTCTTGCATCTCGGCCACTATTAAGTCAAGCGGAACATGCATTCTTCTCACAATCTCGTCTATGTGTAGCGATAGGTGTTCTCATTGCGATTCCGGTGGCCCTGGTCATCTAACGAATATGCTTCGAGAAGCTGATCAAGCTGACGGGATCACAGCATGAACATGTATCGTGATAGAGGACTGCGGGCATTACGCGAATGTGAGACGGGCCGCCATGGAGGTGTTACCTGGCCACTAGAAAGGACTCGAGTCCACTAAATGCAAGTCCCGGAGGGGAGTTCCAGCTGGCAGGGAAGGTGTTTCAGATGGACGTTTTACTAGGACCTCTAACACTCCAGTGATCTCTGCGGAAATGTGGTTGACTGTTGGAGCACTGTATGATCATTTATGGTAGTTGGTTCACTTGTGGGCCTTCTGGATATCTGTCAGCTTGCTTCTATGACTTCTATGGCTATCGGCGCCGATGGGACATCTGCGGGATCGCGGCGGGGCGGAGGGATGTTTGCTGGCCAAATCTAGAGGTGTTCGAGTTGGTCCCATTGGAATGTATTGAACTATGTAACAGGAATTATATGTGTACATCCTCCATCTGGTAGACGTGACCTTATACTTCCCGACATCAGCGGCGATGATCGGAACATGATCCAGCAAGTATGGAGTATTTATATGGTGGTGCGTGGTCGAACTACTCGGTATCGCTGGACCCATGTCTTCGCCGCTCTCTTTGGATGATACTTTCGGAGCCCTCCTCATTGGGACTTATCTGTCGCTGATGTATGTTTTGCGAACATCTTGTGGAAACGTCAGTGCGTCACTCAAGGATGTTCCAGATTGTACGGGGTCGCTTTGCATCAATCATTCCAATACTACAAGGAATACCCACATGACAAAACATGGATTAAGGTCTATGTAAGCCGCTATTATATTGATCAGAATTTCTTTTGCCGCTCAAACTATCTGCTTCGATGAGGTGGCTGTCATCGTGTATGTTTGAGGTCTTTCTCACACCCTCGCCTCGTCTGGCTGAGATATTGTTCAGAGTGTTGGAAACGGTCTGCAGTTTCCTCACCATGCACATTTGGCAAGTTCTACTGCCGTGCTTAGCTAAGGCACCATTGAAGCTAGACGCGACCACTTTCATCAGTTGGTACTACGGAATAACCAGTCATGACAACGTGGTTCGTTTGAATATGATACCTTGGTGAGTCGTCTGGTCGCTGATACAAAAATGTGCCATTTCATCTGTCATACAAACAGGTCTTGCCCGGTATGTCTCTCTGTCAGGCTTCCTGTCCCGTTCTTCTGTTAATATGGGGGGAAGATTCTCGCGATTGTCGGAGTAAGCCTCAACTGATGATATGTATCATGGCCTTGCTGACTTGCCCTTACTACAGAGTAGTTTGATTGTTTTGACCCAATAGTTGGTCTTCGCCGAGATCGTCAACGCATGAGTAAATTAACACCTCTTCCCTGCTGTGCTAGCTTCTTCTTGCAAAGGGCATGGCTCCGTGAGTTTTGTTGTATTCCTTTGTATGTAGTCTTACTAAGCAATAACCAGTTAGTCGTCAGTACCGAGTGGTCGTGGGAGCGGCGGTGAGTGTCCACTATTGTTTCACAACTAGCCTCATGAACCAACAAACTGAGAGAGCTAGTCAATATTCCATGCCGTGGAGCTTGGTAAGTTCAACGCCCCGTATCTCGGTGGTTATATGCTGACCCTATAGTCAATGCTAGTAATGTGCTACCGTGAGCTCTCAACTCCCCTTCAGATGTGCTGGCCTGATCTTGCGAGATTCACTCTATCAGTGATATCTGTATACATGTATAATCCCCCATTACTCTTCATCAGCCTGCTGCCCTAACCGTAGATTATTTCAGGTTCAAAGTCAGAACATGGCTCGCATACTCGCCCAAATACGTGGTGGGTAGCTTCTCAGCTTACACTACCTAGGTGTCTAACGCCCTAGCATCTAAGTGGCTGATAACTGTACACAATGCGGTCTCCGCTGTTTCCGATTTCCTCACAGCTGGAGTGCTCATCTACACACTCCGACGCAGCCGCACGGGTGTTAGGATGTGAGTCTCATTGGTCCTGCCATTGTTGGTCATATGCTCACTCGTGGGACAGTACGAATGATATAATCAACACCCTGATTTTATACACCGTCAGCACAGGTAGTCTCCTCAGACTGGTGATTTTACATATTGAGGATGAATTGCTGAGCAGTAACCGCGTTAGGTTTGGTCACTGGGTGCGTATACGGCATCAGCGAGTATATATTTTCGCGAAATAACAACTCATTGCCGCAGTCTATACAATGTTACTAGTCTCATTGCGGTAAGGCCTCGTAAACAAACAGTAGATCAAAATCACATCATCGCATCCCCAGGCAATCGCTCTTCCAGACAGCCAGATCTACTGTGGGGCTACAATTATAGGAATCAAGCGTAAGTATGTTTGCGAGCCCGTCCATGTTGTAGGCTCACTTCAGATTGAACAGTATATTCAAACTCGGTCCTCGCAGCGTAAGTCAAGGAGCACTGCAACGACAGCGACACGAGCTCATCTGAGAATTGCTGCACCACTGTCATAGACTGAATTCTCGACAATCCCTATCGGCTCAGTATCAACATGCATACATTGATACCACGGCGTTCGGAGCAAGCTTCATGCCCGACGTTTCGAGTGACATGGAGCTTTCAGCAACTTCGAGAGCGAGACAGGTTGGTTCACTTCATTCTAGGAGCAGATATAGTGTGCTAAATCTCGTGACCTTCTAGCCCAGCTCTAGGATTGGCAAGACAACCCCCAAGGGCTCGAGAGACAACGCAATCCAGATCAAGGTTTTGCGAACCCAGGAGTTCGTTCATGATCCGCGAGAAAACTTAGAATGACCTCCCATAGACGGACGTTCGGTCAGATCAGAGATTCCAGTTGTCTTTCTTCTATGAAGAGTTCACTGAGCGTTAGCACGTAGAACATACATGTTATTTATCGGTCCGACGTTGGGTTACATACCTGGACACCACACTAGTGTATTTGGATCCAGTGTAAAGCAAATATAGCCTCTCGCGATACATTCATACGTATACCTGAGCCTTGGAGAAGAGATCTGGCTTGTCTAACCGTTCTTGCCGCGTACCCAAGGCTGGATCAGGCAATTCTCAATTACGTTAGCCGCGTTTGGGTAGTGCACGAAGCCCAGGATTTCCTAGGCACGTAACCCTGTTATTCAGATTCACACCTCAGATGATTCTACAGCGGACGGAAACTAAGACGCATACCGTGACATGGTCAAGGCCACATGTATTTCCATGCCTGCTTTTCATGCGACGGTGATTAATATTCCCTAGTTCCATTTTATGGACGGATAGCGACCGTAGACTTAGTAGGCAGAGGGTCAGCACAGTACGCGGTCGTTGAAGCTTTAGCCTGGTTAGAGGATATCAGAGCTTCACAGAGCCAGCGCGAATGTCGAGGTCTCGTTCGGGAGAAATTGAGAAATGTATTGATGCGGCTCGACTAGCGTCTTTGGTGGCGTTGGAGCGCGGCGGGCGGCAGCGCAAGGTTTCACTACTGGCGTACGCCGTTGTTGGAGGCCACAAAGCTCGTGTGGCTCTGGACGGGGCCGGGTGGTGCGGGATGGTAGCCTACCAGCGACAGACGTTGATCGCCCCTGGGAAAGACCCGTATTGTCTGAGATGATGCGTTGCGGCTGTTTGGTGCAGTACTTGCACAGGCAGTCTGCACGATTCATGGTCTCGTCCTGGATCAACCATGAGGCGTGCGGTATGAAGTCGTTCGCTGAGCGGAAATGGTTTATAATTGTGGACCCTGGCAATATTTGATGAAGATATAACTAGAGAACAGCCAGAGTCAAGGAAATGACACAGTGACGAGATGAGAACAGGCGTGTACCACGAATTCTGAGGACTATCTGCCCAGTACAGGTAGAAGAGGCATTTGTTCAGTACGGCACATCTGCCGCAGTGATGCGTGCGATGTAGGCCTACCGCCGTGCGGAGGTATTCCTTCACAATTGGTCTCATACAGAACAAGCGTATAATATGCATATGAGATATCTCCACATGTGACCTCACTAAACAAGGATTGTTGACTCATCCTTGGCACCTTTTATGCCAAGTGGCGGTGCTCCGGACGACTTAGGACGAACAAGTTTACCCACATACCGCAGAGATATGAGTCGTGTCGCGGCGCATTGGCCGGGCCCTTATTGTGATCATACAGCTGGTATCCTTCAAAAAAAACTCTTCAAGACATACTTTGGGCACTCTGATGACAGTGACCGGGAACATTATCAGTGTGAAAGTCTGATATGCTTCGGCTATGCTCACCCGGAAGCTGCATACGGATGGATAGCTGGGAGCCTACTGCACCACGCCACATGATTGAGAGGCTATCATCCACGTACACAGGCCTCATGTAGTTCACTTGAACCTCGCTGTCCACGACCTTCATGTTCTTGGGCAGTGCAACGGCAATTTCATCGCTACGCAGGAGCTTGATCCATGACGGGTTCTCGGGAAGAGTACGGCCGCCGGTTGTCTCCTAGAAATACAGATAGCAATTAAGACAGAAAAGCACGTAGCAAAACTCAAGAGTGATGAAATGGAGGCAGACCGGGGAGCACAAGAAGGTGCGGTGGCATAAGGTACCGCCATCTCGAGCGTCGACCCTCAGTACTCAGTACTGAGTACTCAGTAAGTACGCAGGCGCCAACAACCGTTCCCATGGGCGGGAAAGCAACGCGAGAGCCGCTTACATCAGCTAGAGCAAATGAATTATCGGACTGCGTGACACCGAAGAAGACGTCGACCGCTCCTCCCCTTCGCTTTTTACTACTGCTGCAATGCTCGACATCTTCATGTACCACTGCTTCTTGACGTCGCCGTAATCATCCATGTCTTATGCGGTCATCTATTCCACCACTTTGGCGTTGAACTGTGCGGCAAAATTGCACGCGATCACTTTCGTGTTCTCTCCGATTCCCGTCGTTTCGGCCAAATTGACAAACTCCGGGGATTTCATGGGCTGTTCCCGCTCCTCTACGATATCCTTCAATGAATGACTCAGAATGCTTTGCAATGCTCGTTTAGGGGGTGCGTATGTTGCTAACTCGTAAATGGTGTCGCATACCGCAAGGACTCGAGTATCTACGATAGCTGCAAGACCTCGTCGTCCCACAGAAGCCAAATACTAACAATGAGGTATGTGGGCGTTGGCAGACGTTGTTCTCTGCGATTCGAAGAATCGCGTACTATACACTGGACTCCTAGCTGTAGATTCGTTGGACAGGACTCAATAGGGGTAGTCAAAGATGGCGATTCGGTGGACGATTCGAGGGAACGATTCGGGAGACGATTCGAGAAGGGGGGAATCCGCGATTCTGGCAGAATCGCGTCGAATCGCCGGTGCGAGTCTGGAGGAGCACCGCCCACCCGAATCGCGATTCTCTGCACTCGATTCCCTCAGCCCAACCTCGGATAAGCCCTCTTAAAATAGGTTATATGTCCAAATTTTATTGGGGTTTGTCTTAGCACGTCTTACGAGCGACCATGGCCCTACTGCAAGCTTGCCGCTTCTCTACTTTTATCAGAATTGCCGGTCTACAGATTCCCTCCACCTTCAAATGTCCGATCAGACCGAAAACCCTACTTTCAGAAAGTCTGGCCGTCTCACTTGGCAACCTTCTGCTGGCTCTGGCACGAA
>NW_006766895.1:260491-262479 GCF_000275845.1 Dichomitus squalens LYAD-421 SS1
CATGGCCCTACTGCAAGCTTGCCGCTTCTCTACTTTTATCAGAATTGCCGGTCTACAGATTCCCTCCACCTTCAAATGTCCGATCAGACCGAAAACCCTACTTTCAGAAAGTCTGGCCGTCTCACTTGGCAACCTTCTGCTGGCTCTGGCACGAAGACCGGGAATCAAGTGCGCCGTGTGTCTTGTTGATGAAATGGATATATTTTCTCTGAGGTCCCAAGAGCTGTAACGAAGCATAGTAGGGGGAAGAGCAACGCGGCACACGGAGAGGAACCATCACGCGAGGATTACCTGATTTTGATATCACAGACGCCCGAAGGCCTGACCGACTCAAGAATCTGCCCTGGAATCGACCCGTAGAAACGTGGGGTGGTCAAAGTGCCCACACGAATCCAGGACGATTCCCTTTGACAGAATCGCTGCAGAATCGCTCGACGAACCGTCCTCCGAACCGCCATCTTTGACTACCCCTAATGAACCCACGGGAAGTGCGCCCGTGAAGACCGATCGGCGTACATGGCATTGTTCTAGGTGCATACTCAATTGCGCATGCATGGTAGGTCTCAGTGCAGTCCCCTCCCACTGCTCTTTGTTCAGTATCTCCGCTCGGAGATAACAGGCAGCAACGCTCAAACGTGATCCTGGACGCCTGCCACGAAAAAGATACTTAAGGAGCGACAACGAACCCCAGATGTATGACCTACACACCTATTGGGTAGCTTACTCACACTCTTCAACTCACTCGATATGCCAGCCATCTCCACCGGGAACGTGCTCATGACTGGAACCAACGGCTTCATCGGTTCGTGGGCGCTGAAATTGTTCCTCGAGTCGGGCTTCACTGTCAAAGCTCCTGTCCGTAGCGAAGGCAAGGCATCCTACCTCGAGAAGGTGTTTAGCGCATATGGCGACAAGCTCGAGTTCGTAATCATCCCGGATATCACCAAGGTACGTTATGGCCTCTACCTCACTGTCATCGCATGTCAAGGGCTCCGGAGACTGATTTGACATTCCTTATCGTTCTCTAACCTCAGGAAGGAGCTTTCGACGCAGCCACTGTAGGCGTGGACGCGGTCATTCACATCGCTTCCCCCGTAGGCCTCGACGCAGACCACCCGGACGAACAGATTATCCCCGCCGTCAACGGTACCCTCGGTGTCCTCCGCTCCGCTGCCAAAGTGCACTCGGTCCAGCGGGTGGTCTATATATCCTCTTGCTCCGCCGTTTTGGATCCGACAGCGACTGGGCCGAGAGTATATAACGAGAACGACTGGAACGAGCACGATGTGGACACCTGTCAGAGGGAGGGTCGCGCGGCTCCTCAGCACGCTAAGTACTGCGCAAGCAAGACACTTGCGGAGCGCAGCGCGTGGAAGTTCTGGAAAGAGAACAAGGAGAAGGGCGCGATCGGATGGGACCTGGTCTCGCTCTGTCCGCCTTGGGTCTTCGGGCCGGTCATCCACGAGCACGAGGGAGGACCGGACGGCTTGAACCCCTCGAATAAGGCACTCCATCAGGAAAAACTCCCCGCGCGAATTCACAGAAAATTAGTGCTAATGTCAACTAATGACGCCCGTGACCATTGGTGGTCTTATATCTCGAGATTTGCGCGCTGGATGAGTTCCTTGAAGGTAATAATAGGCACACATACTTTACTGCAGGCCCAAAAATCAAGGACTGTATGCTCAGAACACGTACAAGGCAAGAGAGACCATCTCTGCGTCTTTCCCAAGTCAATTGAAGCCTGCCCTAAGTACGGGCGCTCACACCACAGCCGCATCCCATTGCGCGCTCGACGCTCCGTTGCCACGTCTCTCCTTCCGACATCAGTGTGCCCACCCAACCTTTCCTCCTTCTTTTCACCGCTACATACGGGAGTGGCCAGTTTGACTGGTGGGTGATCTAGTACTAGCGGACATGGTGGTATGAGAGTGATACTACAGAAGCTGGGGTCCAGGTGAGTTGTAAGATACCATGCTGCATAGCAA